>NC_053028.1:657241610-657358161 GCF_003073215.2 Triticum urartu | reverse complement strand
GTATGACTTGGCAGAATTAGCCGGTTTCAATGAATTCAAGAACTCCGGGTCATTGAAGGGAAGATAACCCGGCTCTGGAGGCTACTGCTTTATTGGCGAATATTTAAAGGCCGTCATAAAATTTCCGGCTCAAAAATGAAGATTCCGGTTTAAAATATAGCTCAAGAGACATCTCTCTCCCGCAAAGCTTTGAAGCTCTCAAAACCGGTTCAACATCCGGCTCAAGGTAAATTTGTCCCTTACAAAGCTTTGAGGCTCTCAATATCCGGTTTAAGAATTTCCAGTTCAAAAAGAATTAATCTCTCGCAAGTTCGAGTTCTCAGACAAATTAATGGTTACCAAAAAGAAATTGCTGCCATGATGCACGGTTCAAAACATAGGTATCCTGCCTTACGGCTTATCTTATTATGGTCACTTGGGGGCTTCCTGCTCATCGGGCATAGCTATCAGTACCCTCTTGATCGGTGCAATGCCTAAACTTATATGGTCACTTGGGGGCTTCCTGTTCAAACATAGGTCATATTCGAACCAAAGAGAACATAGCTGTCGATACCCTTTTGATTGGCAAACTGCCGAACCTACTTGGGGGCTTCTTGGTCGTATCCGAATCATAGCTCAACCCCTTTGGGAATCGACGTGGATCGTACTCGAATCAGCGTCGCTAAACAACTCTTAAGGTCATTTGGGGGCTTCCTGTTCAAACATAGGTCGTATTCGAACCAAAGAGAACATAGCTGTTGATACCCTCTTGATCGGCATCGCCAAAGCCACTGGGGGCTATATGATCGTATTCGAATCTTAGCTTAACCCCTTTGGAACGGTTTACTGATCGTATTCGAATCAGAAGCCTCAAAATTTTGTCTGTTTCTTGTACAGTTTTTGCAATCGCAGTTATTTGACTTTGTCTTGAGACTTTTTTTGATCATATTTGAAAGCATCTAGGGAGTGGCTTTGATTCCACCGGCTTAACCTTGGTCAATAAAGTTGTCAGCACATAACAAACATCATATGTGACGGCTTTTACAGAATTGGGTTCTCACCCTCACTGTCCGGGTCATATAAACCGGCGGTATCATTCAACAGATCATAGGGATCTTGTGATCTACTTGTGTGCAGGATAAGACTATATTTGGGTGGTTACCCGCCCTGGCTTTTGACGTTAAGTCGCCAGGGCATATGTTATTTAAACTCTATGCAGGATTTACAGAGCTATGAATTACATAAATGATTAAGTTCAAAGATTGAAATTGGTGTCTCAAAAAGGTTATCAATTCTTGATTTTCTCAAAGGCTATAAGCCGCCGGGTTACAAAAATTCCGGCTTACAATGGAGGCGTATTAAATCGCCATCGGCCAAGAGCCGTCGGGTATTTAAAAATCCAGATTTATTTGTCAACAGATAAGGTATTTGAATCTTTAAATAGCCAAACTTGGCTGGATTTTCATTATGATATTGAATGATTGAGGTTTTCAAACCGGGTTATTCAAATCTTTAATAGCCAACATGGCTGGATTTTTTTATTATGGTTATCAGTAACTAATATTATGATTGAGGTTTTCAAAGTCGCTTCAGCGCAATGGCTATTATTTTATCAATGGATATGATTTATTCTACAATGGAAGGAATAGTCCCGAGTCGCTGCAGGCTTACGACCCGGCACTTGGGGGCTACATTATTCAAATTGACATTACATCGAATATACAAGTCCCATGTCACTGCCAGCATGCACCATGGCACTTGGGGGCTAATGCAAAGTCATTTTTTGCTCAACTTATTGAAGACCCGACTCATCACATTCTAAATGAGCCGGCCCTTGGGGGCTACCAATTGCTCCTGTCAAAAATTCAAGGTACACAAGCATTAATCCATTATATTGAACGGTCCACTATTCAGTTGGTGGAGTACAAAGCTCTTAACCTTGTGGACGTGGGTTCAAGCCCCATGGTGGAGACTATATTATATGATGTTATTATCAATTATTTACAAAGTCCCAGCTCAGTATTATCTTATTAAGCCGGCCCTTGGGGGCTACACATTGCTGTTCAAATTTACATGGTTATATCTACAAAGTCCCTGCTCATTATTGCATAATGACCCGGCCCTTGGGGGCTACACTGGTTGAAGTTTTCATGAGCATAAAGCAATTACAAGTCCCAGGTTGCTGCAAGCATGACAACCCGGCACTTGGGGGCTACATGTGTGGAATATTCAGTTTATATAACTGAGATGAATAAACCGGATTTCTTCAAAGTTGCAACATTTATTAGAGTAAGTCTTAAACCATCACTTTGTTCTGCTCAAGACTTGGGGGCTACAGGTAATATGGATATAAGGGAGAAAAATCTTCAAATTATCAGTTTTGAGCAAATCAGGAGGATCAATTACATAAACCGGTGTCAACAACAATTATGACCCGGCATCGTCTGTTTTATAATCCGGCAGTTTTTGGTAATGATAAACCGGCAAGTTTTACATCTTCAAGCCGGTTGAATATCAGATGAGTATTTGAAGACCAAAATTATTTAACCCGGCGCCTTCGAAGCCGACTCAAGGGGATTATTCTTCACAATATTTTTCTGTGAGAAACCATGTGACACTCCTAAAATTTTCATTTTTGGTTTTCAGCAGAAACTTTGTTGGATTTGAAGAGGGTCATTTAAAAATTTTCTTTCTAAACCTCTCTCTCAAAAAAACTTTTTCATGGCAAGGATTTTATCTTATCTTTTTGCATCTCCTTCAACCTTGGTGTTTGGTTATTACAAACCTTTTCTCTGATGGTCCCCTTCTCAAATTTATTTTTGAAAATTATTTATTTTTCTTTTAAAAGAAATCCTAGGAGTTTTGGGACTTATCTCATTTTGAAACCACCCATGGCTTTACCATGCCCCATGTGGTAAAACCTCTCAAAAATCCCTCCCTCCACTTTGGAGCAATCTAAATTCTCTGTTCCAACAAGTTCGAACCATCTTTGGATTTTATTTCAATTATTTTATCTCACAAAACAATTCTGTCATTTATTTTGAGTCTGAGTGATTTTCAAAGCAAGTACCTTATTGCTTTTGAGTTTTGATCTCAAACCAACTTCTCTGGATAGTCCTTAGCACCCACAACTCAGAACCATCAAGATCCACTCTTCCTCTTTTCAAATTTTTCAAATTTCAGCCTCTGCAAGTTTGGACCAGATTTGCCAAATTTGGTGAAATTCATATCTCCTCTTCTCCAAAAATTCAACCAAAATTCAAGCAGCCTCCTGGTGCAATGAGAGGCCACCCCACCAAAATTCAGCCCAAGGAAAATTATCTACATGCCAAGATCATTCTGTTGAACACCTGGCCAGCACTATTACTTTGCACTTTCAGAGAAATTCAGAAAATTCAGAGAAGTTCAGTGTCGTTTTCCTCAGAGTGCGGTCACCTGTCCACAGTGCGCCTCGGCGTGTTGCGCACGGCCCCTCCTACCTGTCCAGAACGCCGCACGCGCACTTGGCTGGTTCCAGGCGTCGGTGGCGGCGAGCATCACCGGAGTTGGCGGCTTCTGCGGTGGCAGCACCACCCGTGGCGGCCAACAGAATCCAACGCCAGCTCGCAACGCCGTTCGGCGCCGCCCAACACTCCCCATCTCTCCGTGTGGCTCATGCATGCCAGCGCAACCCCGCTGCACCGTCGCCATGGCCCGGCAAGCACAGGGCGCGCTCTCTGCCGCCGACGGGCGCGCGCCGCCCCGTTCCGTCGAAACCCACTCAAGCTCCTAATCCAAGCCCGTTTAACGTCTGAATAGAACTAGTGCACCTCCACGTTGATGCCCAACCTCCTAAACTCCCCGACCAAGCACTGCGCCGCCGTAATCCATCGCCGGAGATCCCCGTTCACGGCTACCGCCTCGGATCGCCTATAAAAGGGGACCCCGAGCTCGCCCTCGAGCACGCACCCTCACTACACCCCACAGACACCCCGCCAGGTCACTAGGAGGACCTCGAGGAGGTCTCCTCCCCCAACTCCGGCCGCCTCGTTCCGCCTCGGCCACCAGCGCGACCCACTCCGGTGAGGCCGTCCCCGGCGCCCAAACCTCATCCGTAGCCTTCTCTTACACCAAGTGCTCTAACCCCCACTTCAATTCGACCTCCGCAGCACTCCCCGGGAGATCCAACACCACCCGAACCACCGTCCGCCGGAGCAAGGGCCGCCGTCGACGTGGTGCTCGCCGGCGACCACCACCACCACCCACCGACGCGGAAGGACACACTGAACACGGAGGTACCCTCCGATCCCCTTGCCTCGCCGTGGATCGCCGCCGGCGACCACCGCAGCTCTCGGGCACCGACGAGCTCTGTGTCCCTCTTTTGAAATTTCAAACCTGACGGGTGGGACCCGCCCGTCAACCTCTCTGTTCTTTTAAACAGACCGTTTTCTGAAGGCTCCTTCTGCCAAAGTACGTCTCCCCTCTGGGCCGGCGTATTCTCAATCGAAGCGTTTTCTGTTTTTATAAGTTAGCCCCTGGAAACTTTCTGTTTCATCACAGATGAGTCCCTGGACAAAAACACTTATAACTTTTAAACAGAAAAGTATTTTTGATTGATTCTTTTTCTTTCCTCTTTAAAATTTTATCTAGTTTTTTATCAGGTTTATTTGAAAAATATTTGGAATAATTTTTGTGCACCTCACGGTATTTACGTTAGCGCGTATGTTTCTTTATACCGTAGATACCGAAGGAGGTGACGGAACCGCGAACTTCACCGAGCTAGGCTCCGACTACTCTGAACCAGGCAAGCATGTTTGAACTTTTGATATGATGAGTGTTTGGCATGTTTGCATTAAATAGTATCATGGCATGTTTATGAGCATCTCGATGAATGTCATATTTCATGCAAAGTTGAGGCAAGTGAAGTTTCGAAAATCCATAAATGGATGGATGTGAGTTTGCATGGCCATGTGTGGCATGAGAATGGGTAAGATGGCAGTGTTGTAGCATGCCAGTCTTATGCCAGACTATTTGACTTCAGTGTCAACCCGTATCGGTCCAGTTTCCATCCGTTTACCCTTTCTGTACTACCACATGTTTTCCGCAAGGAATATGGCTTAGTAAGTTGCAAACCGCTTTCCTTGTACACACCAAAAGGAGAGGCCATGATGATGGTTCCATGGCCCTGGATTAAAGTCAGTCATCCGGTCAGGGGGCATGGGTGTTTCCGGTTGGGACCGAGAGGGGGCACCCCTTAGAGCGCGCGTATATAAATTTGATCCCATGCTATTCGAGATTGTGATCTCCCCGTCTCAAAGTTTTTCTTGAACGTTGTCTAGGGTGATTCCTGGCATCGTGAGGTGGGATGGGTGTGTACTGGTTAGCTGTGTTTTCTTCCGAAATACCGTAAACGGAACTAGTCCTTCGCGACTACGGAAGTCCGTTGGCTGTGGGTAATTTTAGTACAAACTCTGCAGAGTCAAAAATCCCTGAATCATCTTATCCATGTCCAAGAATTGTATTATCTTATCCTGACAAGTGTCAGTTTTGGTGACAGAAACTCTGGTGAGCTGCATGAGTGTAAAGTCCGTTAAATGCTTATTCCTGTGGATGGACTAACCCGTTTATTATCATGTGTTGAATATTTATTATGAGTACTATATCTTTGTGATGAAAGCCCTTTCTGCGACGTTGCTCAGACGTCCGACTATGGTATTGTTATTAATTACTTTCAATATAAGCCCTTTCTGCGATGTCGCTCAGACGTCCGACTGTGGCATTGTTATTTACTTTCAATATAAGCCCTTTCTGCGATGTCGCTCAGACGTCCGACTGTGGCATTGTTATTTACTTTCAATGTAAGCCCTTTCTGTGATGTCGCTCAGACGTCCGACTATGGCAGTACTGTTATTTACTTTCAATGTAAGCCCTTTCTGTGATGTCGCCCCGACGTCCGACTGTGGCACACATGTCTTTTATTTTCAGTTTAAGCCCTTTACGTGGTGTCGCTCAGACGCCCGACTGCGGCATGATTTTATTTATTTGTTCACCCTTCGAGGCGTCGCTTAAGACACCCGATCGGTTTTCAGTTATTTTTGTTGGGTTTTCGGGCGGACTACCGCTGACTCCCTTTTTATTTACCATGTTTACTAAATTGAATGTGCATTGATAAATTAAACATGACGCATTCATGCATGCATTTGTTATATCTTACGTCCGAACTGTCTTGCGAGTACTTTCAAAGTACTCACCTGGCTTGTTGATTTGGCCAGATGCCGACGAAGGCGATCTCATGGATGAAGAGTTCGATAGCGAGTCCGACGCCTAGAGGAGTCCCAGTCAGTCTCATGCGACCCTGGATTTGGTCACTGTATTATATCCGCTTCCGCTACCCGAATAAAAATTCATCGAGCCTCACCTCGACGCTCGATGAGCTGTCAGTTTAGGAGTCGTGTTATCCACTCTCCACTGTGTTATTCCACCACCACTTATTTCTCGAGTTAGTAGTATGCCACCACACCCTTGTGTTATATCCGCCATTATGTATAATTATTGGCGTGCTTGTAATAATTTGTTGAGCAGCCTTAGCTCGACCTTGTAATATATTTTATGCTACTGGCTTATTGTATCAAGAAATTGTCTACCAGTAAGGAGGATTTTCCTCATACTGGACCCAAAAGATCGGTTTCTCAATAAACATTTTTTATTGGAAAACCCGGTCGTGACAAGCTTGGTACCAGAGCCAGGCTGACTGTAGGAAGCCACTAGGTGCGATCGCTAATCGGTTATTAGCATAATAGAGCTAATTCATATTTTTGCAATTGTAGTCATTTTCTGATAGTCAGCATATATTTATGATCTGACCATTCAGAATTTTTGCCTACTTTTGTAGATGGCCGACAACAGCTGCGAGTCTCAGACATTCGCCAACGTGCCTGATGGGTTCGTCAAGCTCCTCTCCTTCATTGTTCAGGTCGCGATGGGGCCATCTGTGCGCCCCGTCTTCTCACTCTATCAGCACAAAGTCAACGACAGTCTGACCATGCACCAGGCCGCGGTGCAGTTCAAGGGAGGGCGTGGTGAGTTACGCCGCTTCCGGTTCTTGGGAAGAGCCATGCCTACGGAGAGGCATGCTATGCAGATGGCAGCCCGCGAAGCGATAGCTCGTCTCAGGGATGTCCTTCCTGTGATGAAGGCTCGTCGTTACCGCTATCTTCCATGCCATGTGCCATACACCTGTCACTACGCGTTCTCTTGCCCCAGAGGAGAACGAGACGAGGCTTTTGAGATGCTTATTGAGTACCTCCGAGCTCTGGAGGCAGCCTTCGACAACCTGGTGGACGACTTCGTGGCTGCCCGCATGGACTCAGTCCATGGCTGTGCCGCCAACAGGAGGGAGCTCCTGCACACTGCCCCACCACTGACTTTCGTCTCGTCCTCATCATCTTATGCACCTACCACTCTCGCCACTGCTCGTCGCCTGCCTTCCACAGAGGAATTCAACCAAGTCATTGCGCCATCTCCAGCCCGTACTGCACCACCCTTTGCGCCCATTCCTGTTCGTGTTGCTCCACCTTTGGCGCCTGCTCCACCTACTCAATGCAGCACTTCACGTCTGGAGCCCATTAGTGAGGAGGAGGTCGAGTCCCCAGCCTCCCTGCGCCTCACCCTTGGCAGGGCAAAGGAGATCGTCAACATCTCCGACTGAGTACGCTTAGCCGTCATGCGATGTACCGCTTTGTATGATATGTTTATATGTACATAGGTTGTGAGAAGTAGCTTGTTTGCACAGCATGTAGGAACTGGGAGAAGTGCACTAGCCTTAATAACATGTCAGGATTATGTACGCATATATTGAGTGATGTATTGTATAATTACCGCCTGCGTGTAAGATATGTAATGAGCAGCCCGTCTCCGTGCGCAATCGATTTGTTTTCTTAATCCTGGAGCATTTAATTTTTTGCCATCCTTGTGCATTTATGGATTTTTGCGACTCCTTTCAATTTCTTATGGGTTTTACAAAATATATCCCCAGAGTGAAAAATGTCTCGTCCTTGGACGCGCTCCATGCCAACTCCGCCAGAGGAAAATTATGACACTCAACCGGGCAACAATTTCACACAAGGACAGTCGAGTCAACAGGACGGTGAAACAGCACTTTCCCAAATGTGCCGCCTTTATGAGCAAAGTCAGCAACAACATCGGGAGATGATGAACCAAGTCATGAATATGGGAAATCACCATGGACAATATCAGCAACAATCCAAGTTATCTGAGCTACAGAAGACGCGTCCCCAAACATTTTCTCATACCGACAAACCTCTTGAGGCCGAGGACTGGCTTCGAGACATGGAGAGAAAATTAATTATTGCAGAATGTTCAGACCCTGAGAAAGTACTGTATGCTCCGCACTATCTCACAGGAGCAGCTGCATCGTGGTGGGAGAATTTCCTGCACATGCACCCCAACGAAAATGATATAACCTGGGAGGATTTCAAAGAAGGTTTTCGTGGGGCACACATTCCTAAGAGTATTATGAAAATCAAGAAGAGAGAGTTCGACGACCTCAAACAAAGGACCATGTCGGTGTCAGACTACAACAGTCAGTTTACTCTATTGTCTCGCTACGCCAATGAAGAGCGTATGACTGAAAGCAAGAAGATGGAGAAATTCCTAGACGGTCTGGCGCCCGCGCTGAAATGCCAGCTAGTTGTGCACACTTTCCTAGATTTTAAAACACTAGTGGATAAGGCCATTACCTTGGAAAATGAGAGACGCAGCTTGGAGGATTTCCGCAAGCGAAAAAGGGACCAGACTACTCTTGCGCGCAACCACCGAAGCAAGACAGATTTTCAGAAAGGTGGGACACACAAACCCACGACAAACATCTCACGCCCAATCAAGAATTTCCATGCAAGGGACAAGGAGTTCACATATCACCCAGGCGTTACTTGTTACGCTTGTGGAGAGGAAGGGCACTATGCCAAGTAGTGCCCCAAGCCAAGGAACTCGACCCCAAAGCCGAACAACGGTGGCAATAATTCAGTGCCCAAGCGAAACAATTTCAACCCCAACAACAACCACATGAAGGGTCATCTGAACCACGTGACCAAAGAGGAGGCCCAGAATGCCCCGGATATCGTACTCGGTACGTTTCCTGTCAACACAATACCTGCCATGGTTTTGTTTGATTCTGGAGCTTCTCACTCATTCATTTCGAAAAGTTTTGCTTTGCAAAATAATTTTTCGATGCTTCCGTTGGAAAAATCCATGATCATCAAGTCCCGTGGGATTCAGCAAGTTACTCAGAGCTACTACCGATGTGTGATTATTGAGTTTGAAGGATTGAAGTTTCACGCCAATCTTATTGTACTGGAAAATAAAGGACTGGATGTCATCCTAGGGATGGACTGGTTAACCACCAACAAAGGTTTTATTGACTTCTTCAACCGGACCGTGATTCTCACCCACCACCACGGGAAGATAATAAGAGTTTCGGCCAAGGAGAGAAAAATATCCCGGCAACCGAGATTGAACAAGGTGGACGTTTCTGAATTAAGCAAGGTTCCAGTAGTGTGTGAATTTCCAGACGTATTTCCCGAAGAACTACCAGGCATGCCACCAGACCGAGAGATAGAATTCAGTATTGAGCTAGCACCCGGAACCACCCCCATATACAATAAACCATACCGAATGGCACCATCCGAGTTAGTAGAATTGAAGAAGCAGATAAAGGAATTGCTGGACAAAGGATATATTCGAGCCAGCTCCTCACCTTGGGGTTCACCAATTTTATTTGCCAAAAAGAAGGATGGAACACTGAGATTGTGTATAGACTACCGAGCACT
This sequence comes from Triticum urartu, assembly GCF_003073215.2. Taxonomy (NCBI): domain Eukaryota; kingdom Viridiplantae; phylum Streptophyta; class Magnoliopsida; order Poales; family Poaceae; genus Triticum; species Triticum urartu. The sequence goes on along the minus strand of NC_053028.1, from coordinate 657,348,355 downwards.
TAACATGGTCACAATCAAGAACAAATACCCGATGCCACGGATAAATGATTTGTTCGATCAGCTCGCTCAGGCCAAGGTATTCTCAAAGATTGACTTAAGGTCAGGATACCATCAGTTAAAAGTACGAACAGAGGATATCCCCAAGACAGCCTTCACCTCCAGATACGGACTGTATGAGTTCACAGTAATGCCGTTTGGTCTAACGAATGCCCCAGCATATTTTGTTCACCTCATGAACAAAGTATTTATGAAGTTTATGGACAAGTTTGTTGTGGTATTCATCGACGATATACTGATATACTCCAAGACACCAGAAGAGCACGCGGAACATCTCAGAATTGTGCTGGGAGAACTCAGGAAACATCAACTGCACGCCAAGTTCAGCAAGTGTGAATTTTGGCTAAGACAAGTAGGGTTTCTGGGCCACATATTGACCCAAGAAGGTATTGCCGTAGACCCAGAAAAAGTCAAGGCCGTACTTGGCTGGAAACCACCAGCCAGCGTAATGGATGTACGAAGTTTCTTGGGAATGGCAGGATACTACCGAAGATTTATTGAAGGTTTCTCCACCATAGCCAAGCCAATGACGCAGTTACTCAAGAAAGACAAGAAATTCGAATGGATGGAAGCCTGCGAGAAAAGTTTCCAAGAACTAAAGAGGAAATTAACGACAGCACTAGTATTAATTGTGCCAGACATACACAAAATTTTTGAAGTGTATTGTGACGCATCCCGAAGAGGTCTCGGATGCGTATTGATGCAAGAAGGCAAAGTTGTCGCATACGCTTCGAGGCAACTTCGCAAGCACAAAGAAAATTATCCCACTCATGACTTAGAATTGGCAGCAGTCATTCATGCACTCAAGGAATGGAGGCACTTCTTACATGGAAATCATTGTGAAATATATACGGACCATAAAAGTCTCAAGTATATTTTCACACAGCCGGAACTCAATTTACGACAACGACGCTGGTTGGAGTTGGTAAAAGATTATGATGTGGGTATCCACTATCATCCAGGAAAAGCAAATGTAGTGGTAGATGCTCTTAGTCGCAACCCCAGAACAGACGACAACAGTCTGCAAGGCTTGAGACCTGAATTCCAGCAAGAATTTGCCAAACTCAACTTATAATGGTCGCGGAAGGCACCATAACGAATTTGGAAGTGCAACCCAACCTTGTGGAAAGGATTAAAGAAACTCAGCATGGGCACCCCAGCATCGACGACATAAAAAGAAAGGTGAGTATGGGCATGGCCTCGGAATTCGTCATAGACAATGAGGGAACATTATGGTACAGAGACAGACTCTGCGTGCCAAATATAAAGGACCTCAAACAACAAATTCTAGCTGAAGCCCACACCGCTCCATATTCGATCCACCCTGGAGGAACCAAAATGTATAAGGACATTCAGGAAAGATTTTGGTGGCACGGTATGAAGAGGGATATAGCCACCTTCATTGCATGTTGCGATTCTTGTCAACGCATAAAAGCTGAGCATCAAAGACCAGCCGGACTACTGCAACCACACAAAATACCTGAGTGGAAATGGGACGAAATAGGGATGGATTTCATTGTCGGACTACCTCGATCAAGACACGGGAATGATGCCATATGGGTCATCACCGATAGACTAACCAAGGTGGCACATTTCATTCCAGTGAAGACAACCTACACCACTCAGAGGCTTGCCAGGATTTATCTCTCCCGTGTAGTCTGTCTGCATGGAGTCCCGAAGACTATAATATCCGACAGAGGCACTCAGTTCGTCTCGAGATTCTGGGATCATTTACAACAGGCTCTGGGAACTCAACTGGCCTTTAGTACAGCATACCATCCCAGACCGATGGACAAACTGAACGCGTAAACCAAATTCTAGAAGACATGCTGAGAGCATGTGTCCTCACCTATGGGACCAGTTGGGAAGAAAGCCTGCCATATGCCGAGTTCGCATACAACAACAGTTACCAGGCCAGCCTGCAAATGGCACCTTTTGAAGCCCTATACGGACGGAGATGCCGTACCCCGCTGAATTGGTCAGAGACCGGAGACAGCCGTATCTTTGGCCCAGACATGCTCAAAGAAGCCGAGGAAAAGGTCAAGCTAATCAGGGACTGACTCAAGACCGCTCAAAGCCATGAGAAGAGTTATTATGATCAGAAACATTGTGAGGTCAGATTCGAACCCGGTGAATTTGTATACCTATGAGTATCCCCTATGAGGGGCCTGCAATGATTCAAGATTAAAGGAAAGCTAGCACCAAGATTCATCGGACCATTCTGTGTAGTGGCACGAAGAGGCACTGTAGCCTACCAGCTAGACTTACCCGAAGAATTATCCGATGTCCACGACGTGTTCCACGTCTCGCAATTGAGGAAGTGCGTAAGCAACCCAGAGAAGCAAGTATCCCATGAGAACATTGACGTGCAGCCCGACCTCACCTATCGGGAACATCCAGTAAAAATATTACAGGAGTCTAAAAGGAGGACCCGACAGAAAACCATCAAATTTTTCAGAGTTCAGTGGAGCAACCACACCGAGAGTGAAGCAACTTGGGAAAGAGAGGATTTTCTTCGGACAGAACACCCACACTTATTTGAGGATCAGTTGAAATCTCGGGGACGAGATTTTTCCTAAGGGGGTAGGTGTTGTGACACTCCTAAAATTTTCATTTTTGGTTTTCAGCAGAAACTTTGTTGGATTTGAAGAGGGTCATTTAAAATTTTCTTTCTAAACCTCTCTCTCAAAAAAACTTTTTCATGGCAAGGATTTTATCTTATCTTTTTGCATCTCCTTCAACCTTGGTGTTTGGTTATTAAAAACCTTTTCTCTGATGGTCCCCTTCTCAAATTTATTTTTGAAAATTATTTATTTTTCTTTTAAAAGAAATCCTAGGAGTTTTGGGACTTATCTCATTTTGAAACCACCCATGGCTTTACCATGCCCCATGTGGTAAAACCTCTCAAAAATCCCTCCCTCCACTTTGGAGCAATCTAAATTCTCTGTTCCAACAAGTCCAAACCATCTTTGGATTTTATTTCAATTATTTTATCTCACAAAACAATTCTGTCATTTATTTTGAGTCTGAGTGATTTTCAAAGCAAGTACTTATTGCTTTTGAGTTTTGATCTCAAACCAACTTATCTGGATAGTCCTTAGCACCCACAACTCAGAACCATCAAGATCCACTCTTCCTCTTTTCAAAATTTTCAAATTTCAGCCTCTGCAAGTTTGGACCAGATTTGTCAAATTTGGTGAAATTCATATCTCCTCTTCTCCAAAAATTCTACCAAAATTCAAGCAGCCTCCTGGTGCAATGAGAGGCCACCCCACCAAAATTCAGCCCAAGGAAAATTATCTACATGCCAAGATCATTCTATCGAACACCTGGCCAGCACTATTACTTTGCACTTTCAGAGAAATTCAGAAAGTTCAGAGAAGTTCAGTGTCGTTTTCGTCAGAGTGCGGTCACCTGTCCACAGTGCGCCCCGGCGCGTTGCGCACGGCCCCTCCTACCTGTCCAGAACGCCGCACGCGCACTTGGCTGGTTCCAGGCGTCGGTGGCGGCGAGCATCGCCAGAGTTGGCGGCTTCTGCGGTGGCAGCACCACCCGTGGCGGCCAACAGAATCCAACGCCAGCTCGCAACACCGTTCGGCGCCGCCCAACACTCCCCAGCTCTCCGCGTGGCTCATGCATGCCAGCGCAACCTCGCTGCACCGTCGCCATGGCCCGGCAAGCACAGGGCGCGCTCTCTGCCGCCGACGGGCCCGCGCCACCCCGTTTCGTCGAAACCCACTCAAGCTCCTAATCCAAGTCCGTTTAACGTCTGAATGGAACTAGTGGACCTCCATGTTGATGCCCAACCTCCTAAACTCCCCGAGCAAGCACTGCGCCGCCGTAATCCATCGCCGGAGATCCCCGTTCACGGCTACCGCCTCGGATCGCCTATAAAAGGGGACCCCGAGCTCGCCCTCGAGCACGCACCCTCACTACACCCCACAGACACCCCGCTAGGCCACTAGGAGGACCTCGAGGAGGTCTCCTCCCCCAACTCCAGCCGCCTCGTTCCGCCTCGGCCACCAGCACGACCCACTCCGGTGAGGCCGTCCCCGGCGCCCAAACCTCGCCCGTAGCCTTCTCTTACACCAAGTGCTCTAACCCCCACTTCAATTCGACCTCCGCAGCACTCCCCGGCGAGATCCAACACCACCCGAACCACCGTCCGCCGGAGCAAGGGCCGCCGTCGACGTGGTGCTCGCCGGCGACCACCACCACCACCCACCGACGCGGAAGGACGCACTGAACACGGAGGTACCCTCCGATCCCCCTGCCTCGCCGTGGATCGCCACCGGCGACCACCGCAGCTCTCGGGCACCGACGAGCTCTGTCTCCCTCTTTTGAAATTTCAAACCTGACGGGTGGGACCCGCCCGTCAGCCTCTCTGTTCTTTTAAACAGACCGTTTTCTGAAGGCGCCTTCTGCCAAAGTACGTCTCCCCTCTGGGCCGGCGTATTCTCAATAAAAGCATTTTCTGTTTTTATAAGTTGGCCCCTGGAAACTTTCTGTTTCATTACAGATGAGTCCCTGGACAAAAACACTTATAACTTTTAAACAGAAAAGTATTTTTGATTGATTCTTTTTCTATCCTCTTTAAAATTTTGTCTAGTTTTTTATCAGATTTATTTGAAAAATATTTGGAATAATTTTTGTGCACCTCACGGTATTTACGTTAGCGCGTATGTTTCTTTATACCATAGATACCGAAGGAGGTGACGGAACCGCGAACTTCACCGAGCTAGGCTCCGACTACTCTGAACCAGGCAAGCATGTTTGAACTTTTGATATGATGAGTGTTTGGCATGTTTGCATTAAATAGTATCATGGCATGTTTATGAGCATCTCGATGAATGTCATATTTCATGCAAAGTTGAGGCAAGTGAAGTTTCGAAAATCCATAAATGGATGGATGTGAGTTTGCATGGCCATGTGTGGCATGAGAATGGGTAAGATGGCAGTGTTGTAGCATGCCAGTCTTATGCCAGACTATTTGACTTCAGTGTCAACCCGTATCGGTCCAGTTTCCATCCGTTTACCCTTTCTGTACTACCACATGTTTTCCGCAAGGAATATGGCTTAGTAAGTTGCAAACCGCTTTCCTGGTACACACCAAAAGGAGAGGCCGTGATGATGGTTCCATGGCCCTGGATTATAGCCAGTCATCCGGTCAGGGAGCATGGGTGTTTCCGATTGGGACCGAGAGGGGGCACCCCTTAGAGCGCGCATATATAAATTTGATCCCATGCTATTCGAGATTGTGATCTCCCCGTCTCAAAGTTTTCTTGAACGTTGTCTAGGGTGATTCCTGGCATCGTGAGGTGGGTTGGGTGTGTACTGGTTAGCTGTGTTTTCTTCCGAAATACCGTAAACAGAACTAGTCCTTCGCGACTACGGAAATCCGTTGGCTGTGGGTAATTTTAGTACAAACTCTGCAGAGTCAAAAATCCCTGAATCATCTTATCCATGTCCAAGAATTGTATTATCTTATCCTGACAAGTGTCAGTTTTGGTGACAGAAACTCCGGTGAGCTGCATGAGTGTAAAGTCCATTAAATGCTTATTCCTGTGGATGGACTAACCCGTTTATTATCATGTGTTGAATATTTATTATGAGTACTATATCTTTGTGATGAAAGCCCTTTCTGCGACGTTGCTCAGACGTCCGACTATGGTATTGTTATTAATTACTTTCAATATAAGCCCTTTCTGCGATGTCGCTCAGACGTCCAACTGTGGCATTGTTATTTACTTTCAATGTAAGCCCTTTCTGTGATGTCGCTCAGACGTCCGACTGTGGCAGTACTGTTATTTACTTTCAATGTAAGCCCTTTCTGTGATGTCGCCCCGACGTCCGACTGTGGCACGCATGTCTTTTATTTTTAGTTTAATCCCTTTACGTGGTGTCGCTCCGACGCCCGACTGCGGCATGATTTTATTTATTTGTTCACCCTTCGAGGCGTCGCTTCAGACACCCGATCGGTTTTCAGTTATTTTTGTTGGGTTTTCGGGCGGACTACCGCCGACTCCCTTTTTATTTACCATGTTTACTAAATTGAATGTGCATTGATAAATTAAACATGACGCATTCATGCATGCATTTGTTATATCTTATGTCCGAACTGTCTTGCGAGTACTTTCAAAGTACTCACCTGGCTTGTTGATTCGGCCAGATGCTGACGAAGGAGATCTCATGGATGAAGAGTTCGATAGTGAGTCCGACGCCTAGAGGAGTCCCAGTCAGTCTCGTGCGACCCTGGATTTGGTCACTGTATTATATCCACTTCCGCTACCCGAATAAAAATTCATCGAGCCTCACCTCGACGCTCGATGAGCTGTCAGTTTAGGAGTCGTGTTATCCACTCTCCACTGTGTTATTCCACCACCACTTATTTCTCGAGTCAGTAGTATGCCACCACACCCTTGTGTCATATCCGCCATTATGTATAATTATTGGCGTGCTTGTAATAATTTGTTGAGCAGCCTTAGCTCGACCTTGTAATATATTTTATGCTACTGGCTTATTGTATCAAGAAATTGTCTACCAGTAAGGAGGATTTTCCTCATACCGGACTCAAAAGATCGGTTTCTCAATAAACATTTTTATTGGAAAACCCGGTCGTGACAAACCAACATCTGCAAATTGAGTATTAAGCTAGCTTATTTTATCCGGATTTTCTAGAGGAAGGAAATGACAATTGGACTTAAGGATAATCAGGTCCCGTCTCAGGAGAATATTTAACCCGGAGCACAAGGAATTAAGGATGATCAGGTGCCGGCGTACAAGAATTTTTAACCCGGAACACAATCTATCAAAGTTGTTCTTGTGTTTGTTTACAGAATCATTTTAAATGGATAAATCCAAATTAAACTGGGGGCTAATGTCGGGGATATACCCCGCGGTATGACCCGGCCGGAAGTATGACCCGGCCGGACTTGGCGCCTCACCGATGACCCGCCGGAGGACTGGCGACCCGCGGGTCTGGCGGCTCACTGGTCAGACGACTCAAGGATGACCCCGACGGCGGGTCACATAGAAGACTAGGCCCAAGGCCTAGTAGGCCGGCTCATATTATGGTGGGCCGGCTTAAGACAGAAGGCGTGAGGAATATTTCCTTTACGAGGAAGCAAGACCCGTACTTGTATCCGACTTGTAATAGAGAATAAGTTAGTTCTAATCCTACTAGGACTCTACATGTAAGCCGCCCCTTCAAACTTATATAAGGAGGGGCAGGGCTCCCCAAAGAGGGACAAGCAACAAGAAACAATATCTAGGGCTAGACACAAAGAGGAGAGCCGGCTTACGGCGACTCCCTCATGATCATAATGAGACCTAGCCACAAACAGCATGTAGGGTTATTACCGGATGATATTTCCCGGGGCCCGAAGCTGTCTAAATCCTCGTCTTGTGTGTTGCGTCTCTCGATTCCGCTCAACCCCTTCAAGCTACCACATAGATGCGTTGGCCTCGTGACTAAGTCCTTACACTAGGACATCTGCCGTGACAATTCCATGACACTCATGGACAAGAATATTTTGAGGTGAAGTTTTATAGCTGGAATGGAGGCTGGAAGTTTTGCATTAAGCACAAAATATAAAGGTTCTTATTCCCCATTCCTATAATGTGATTTATGTTATTAACTTTATGGACTTCTCCTATAAAAGTGGAATATTTATTACGGAAGTTCATCGAAATGTTGAGCAATAGCTCTGCCCACATTTCGAGGGGGAGCAATTGAACTTCCAGGTATGTTTAAATACTGTTCAATTCCACTTGTATCATTTCTATTGTAATTAATTCCTAAGGAGCGATTATGGAATTGTGAATGGAAATTGAGTTTTTGGTAAGTACCACTTCTTGTAAAAAAATCCTTAAGTCTTCATCTGAATTTCTATCTCTCAAGGGTATTATCGTTATTACCTCAGTGCATGATGATTATGGTGATACGGAACAATTAAATCGCCCTTTTAATGTTAATGTCATATGATTAATCAATATGTTCCTTCTAATGTTTATGTCATATTAAGTGATAAATCTTGCATAAGTTTTTCTCTAAGCAAGATAAAGGATTTAATTATGCTCTCCATAATGGTTCTCCTAAAGCATCAAAGGGGGATAATGAATATTATGATACTCTGAAACAGAGTATGATGTTGAAAACTAAAGGGAGAGTTGAGGGAGTCCTGGATTAGGGGGTGTTCGGATAGCCGGACTATACCTTCAGCCGGACTCCTGGACTATGAAGATACAAGATTGAAGACTTCGTCCCGTGTCCGGATGGGACTCTCCTTGGCGTGGAAGACAAGCTTGGCGATGCGGATATTCAGATCTCCTACCATTGTAACCGACTTTGTGTAACCCTAGCCCTCTCCGGTGTCTATATAAACCGGAGGGTTTTAGTCCGTAGGACAACTCCAACATACGACAATCATACCATAGGCTAGCTTCTAGGGTTTAGCCTCCTTGATCTCGTGGTAGATCTACTCTTGTACTACCCATATCATCAATATTAATCAAGCAGGACGTAGGGTTTTACCTCCATCAAGAGGGCCCGAACCTGGGTAAAACTTCGTGTCTTTTGTCTCCTGTTACCATCCGCCTAGACGCACAGTTCGGGACCCCCTACCCGAGATCCGCCGGTTTTGACACCGACATTGGTGCTTTCATTTAGAGTTCCTCTGTGTGGTCGCTTTTAGGCCCGATGGCTCCTTCGATCATCAACAACAATGCGGGCCAGGGTGAGACTTTTCTCCCCGGACAGATCTTCGTCTTCGGCGGCTTCGCACTGCGGGCCAATTCGCTTGGCCAACTTGAGCAGATCGAGAGCTACGCCCCTGGCCATCAGGTCAGGTTTGGAAGCTTAAACTACACGGCTGACATCCCGGGGACTTGATCCTCGACGGATTCGAGCCATAGCCGAACGCGCCGCGCTGTCCCGATGGGCATGATCTAGCTCTGCCGCCGAACAGCGCACTGGAGGCCGCATACGCATTGGTTCCTACCCTTAATTCAGAGCCGGTTGCACCGATCGAGGATGAGCGGTTGGACGCCGCCTCGGGGGCTGTGATCCCAAAGGCGATCGAGCCGAACAGCAGCCCCGCACTCTGCAAGACCCGTGACTCCGAGGGGCCGGACTCCTCTCCGGACTCCAAGCCCTCCGCGCCCCTGTCAATTGAATCCGATTGGGTGCTGATCATGGAGTTCACCGCTGAGGACATCTTTCAGCACTCGCCCTTCGGCGACATCCTGAAGTCACTAAAGTCTCTCTCTCTATCAGGGGAGCCCTGGCCGGACTACGGTCAACAAGAATGGGATACGGATGATGAAGAAATCCAAAACCCACCCACCACCCATTTGGTAGCCACCATCGATAATTTAAACGACGTGCTCAACTTCGACTCCGAGGACACCGACGGTATGGACGACGATGCAGGAGACGCAGATGAACCAACGCTTATAGGGCATTGGACAGCCACCTCATCTCATGACGTGTACATGCTGGATACCCCTAAAGGAAGCGATAATGAGGAACACGGGGAGCCAATGAGGGATCGATCCATCGAAAAGCAATCAAAGCGGCGGCGCAAACGCCGCTCCAAGCCCCGCCTCGATAAAAATAACAGCCATACAGACCCAGCCATAGCGCAGGATGAGCCGGCAAACGATGAGCATGCCTCAGAGCAACCATCCGAACAGGGCAGCTCGGATAAAGAAACCGAACAACCCGTCCTCGGTGAAAGCGGCATTCCGGACGACCTTACGCCGGATAAGCCCATGGAGAAGAAGAACCTCCACAAAAGGCTTGTCGCAACCGCACGCAGCCTGAAAAAGCAAAAGCGGAAGCTAAAAACTGCGGAAGATGCACTCAGAGCTAGATGGAGTAAAGTAATTCATACCGCAGACAAATACGGCAGCAGTCGCCGCACTAAAAGCTATCCAAAGCGGAAGCTACTGCCGGAATTCGACGAAGAGGCCTTAGAGCCCCCGCGGTCAAAAAGTAAGAAAGTCACCCGGTCGGATGGACGACCCCATGGCCAGCATAAAGCGGCAAGCGGCGCCGCACTCAAGCCGTCACGCGACCCACTCAAGGATTCGCATCAAAAGGATGGCCCAACTAGATCTATTTACGGGCCAAGAAAGCAAGCTCTCGTAAGCAAGGAAATAACACCAGTATCCGAACATCACGGCACACCCAAATACAGGGGTGCCGCACACCCCCTATGTTTCACCGATGAGGTCCCGGATTACGAATATCCAGCGGGATTCAAACCCGTAAACATAGAGGCGTACGACGGAACAACAGACCCTGGAGTCTGGATCGAGGACTATATCCTCCACATACATATGGCAAGAGGAGACAATCTCCACGCCATAAAATATTTACCCCTCAAGCTTAAAGGGCCAGCCCGGCATTGGCTTAAAAGCCTTCCTGAAAACACAATTGGAAGTTGGGAAGAGTTCGAGGACGCTTTCCGAGCAAATTTGCAAGGGACCTATGTCCGCCCTCCGGACGCAGACGATCTCAGTCACATAACTCAACAACCCGGAGAGTCAGCTCGGCAATTCTGGAACAGATTTCTTACTAAAAAGAATCAGATAGTCGACTGTCCGGACGCCGAAGCCTTAGCAGCCTTTAGGCATAATGTCCGAGACAAATGGCTCACCAGACACCTCGGTCAAGAGAAGCCAAGAACAATGGCCGCACTAACAAGCCTCATGACCCGCTTTTGCACAGGAGAGGACAGCTGGTTGGCAAGACGTAGCACCAGCGACCCAAGTACATCCGAAACTAGGGATGGAAATGGAAAGCCGCGATGCAACAAGGACCGTCGCCGGACTAAGGAAAACAGTCCAAAGAGCACGACAGTCAATGCCGGATTTAAAAACTCACGGCAGAATCAGAAAAAGTCGCCTCTCCAGGATAACAGGGACGACCCGTCCAACCTAAACAAAATCCTGGACAGGATATGTCAAATACACAGTACTCCCGGGAAGCCTGCTAACCATACCCACAGAGATTGCTGGGTCTTCAAACAATCCGGCAGACTCAACGCCGAACACAAGGGGCTCGACACACCAAGTGAAGACGATGACGAACCCCAAAAGCAGAGCACCAGGAAACAAAAGAACTTTCCACAAGAAGTAAAAACAGTAAACTTACTTCATATAACAGAACGTGCGGCGCCTATAAAGGTACGCGCCATACGACCTATCCCAAAGGGGTCTCGCCACTGGTTGTCAAAACCAATAATCTTCGATCATCTGGATTATTCTAGAAGTATCAAGAACGCAGGCTGGACTGCCTTGGTACTCGATCCAATAATTGGCGGACTCCAATTTAAAAATGTCCTGATGGACGGCGGCAGCCGTCTAAACCTGATATATTAGGACACAATCCGCCACATGGGGATAGACCCAACAAGAATCCGCCACAGCAAAACCTCCTTTCAAGAGGTAGCGCCAGGTCCGGACACCCACTGCATGGGTTTTCTCTGGCTCAAAGTTATATTCGGCTCTCCCGTTAACTTCCATCACAAAAAGCTGACTTTCCACATCGTCTCATTCTCAAGCCGCTATCAAGCACTGCTGGGACGCGAAGCTTTCGCCCGCTTCAACGCAATACCGCATTACGCGTCTCTTACGCTTAAGATGCCCGGTCCATGAGGCATCATCTCTTTGAAGGGGATGCACTGAGTGTTGGAGATATGCCCTAGAGGCAATAATAAAAGCATTATCATTATATTTCCTTGTTCATGATAATTTTCTTTATTCATGCTATAATTGTGTTATCCGGAAATCATAATACATGTGTGAATAATAGACACCAACATGTCCCTAGTAAGCCTCTAGTTGACTAGCTCGTTGATCAACAGATAGTCATGGTTTCCTGACTATGGACATTGGATGTCATTGATAACGAGATCACATCATTAGGAGAATGATGTGATGGACAAGACCCAATCCTAAACATAGCTTAAAGATCGTATAGTTCGTTTGCTAGAGTTTTTCCAATGTCAAAGTATCTTTTCCTTAGACCATGAGATCGTGTAACTCCCGGATACCGTAGGAGTGCTTTGGGTATACCAAACGTCACAACGTAACTGGGTGACTATAAAGGTAGACTATGGGTATCTCCGAAAGTGTCTGTTGGGTTGACACGGATCAAGACTGGGATTTGTCACTCCGTATGACGGAGAGGTATCACTGGGCCCACTCGGTAATGCATCATCATAATGAGCTCAAAGTGACCAAGTGTCTGGTCACGGGATCATGCATTACGGTACGAGTAAAGTGACTTGCCGGTAACGAGATTGAACGAGGTATTGGGATACCGACGATCGAATCTCGGGCAAGTAACATATCGATTGATAAAGGGAATTGTATACGGGGTTGCTTGAATCCTCGACATCGTGGTTCATCCGATGAGATTATCATGGAGTATGTGGGAGCCAACATGGGTATCCAGATCCCGCTGTTGGTTATTGACCGGAGAGTCGTCTCGGTCATGTCTACATATCTCCCGAACCCGTAGGGTCTACACACTTAAGGTTCGGTGACGCTAGGGTTGTAGGGATATGTATATGTAGTAACCCGAATGTTGTTCGGAGTCCCGGATGAGATCCCGGACGTCACGAGGAGTTCCGGAATGGTTCGGAGGTAAAGAATTATATATAGGAAGTCCTGTTTCGGCCATCGGGACAAGTTTCGGGGTCATCGGTTTTGTACCGGGACCACCGGAAGGGTCCCGGGGGTCCACCGGGTGGGGCCACCTGTCCCGGGGGGCCACATGGGCTGTAAGGGGGTGCGCCTTGGCCTACATGGGCCAGGGGCACCAGCCTCAAGGGGCCCATGCGCCTAGGGTTTCCAAAAGGGGAGAGTCCCACAAGTGGAAGGCACCCCTAGGTGCCTTGGGGGGGGGAGGGAAACCTCCCTTGGCCGCCGCCCCCTAGGAGATTGAATCTCCTAGGGCCGGCGGCCCCCCTAGGCCCTCCTATATATAGTGGGGGAAGGAGAGTTTTTTCATCTATGCCTTTGGTGCCTCCTTCTCCCTCTCCAACACCTCCTCCTCCTCCATAGCGCTTGGCGAAGCCCTGACGGAGTACTGCAGCTCCATCACCACCACGCCGTCGTGCTGCTGCTGGAGCCATCTTCCTCAACCTCTCCTTCCCTCTTGCTGGATCAAGAAGAAGGAGACGTTACACTGACCGTACGTGTGTTGAACGCGGAGGTGCCGGCCGTTCGGTGCTAGGATCTCCGGTGATTTGGATCACGTCGTGTTTGACTACCTCATCCCCGTTCTTTGAACGCTTCCGCTCGCGATCTACAAAGGTATGTAGATGCATCCGATCACTCGTTGCTAGATGAACTCATAGATGGATCTTGGTGAAACCGCAGGAAATTTTTTGTTTTCTGCAACGTTCCCCAACACTGAGTGCGCCTCCCCTGAGTGGAGGATTGTGCGGCCGTTTAACAGCCCCACAATAAAAAGGGCTTCACCAGCCAAAACATCCGAGCAGGTCATTAAAACCACGGACACGGATAGACGAGTCCAACATAAAACTATCATTGATAAAGGCTTAATAGCCGTACACCCCTGTTCTAGGGGCTCCGCACCTGTAAACTAAGAGACAACAAAGCTCAGTTTTACATATTTTACTTTATTATTTGTCTATTTAATATATCTTTTGTTCGGCACGCTCCTTCTTCAACTTAGTTCCTCTCTTTTACAGATGAACATCGTGCTGCGCCCGTCCAGGATACGGCACAACGGAGACACAAGCGCAGACGTGCAGTAGGGACCCGTTCCAAGGATTCTTTTCAGATTAAGACCCTGCGTAAACCTTTTTTACTGTCTCTTGTTGATACACATCCCCTGGTTCTCTCTGATATAACCAAGGAGGAGGCTGGCGTCTTGGCATGTGGCCACGTCAGAATATTTGCGCGTACCTGGACACTAGGGGCTTTTAACCAAGGGTGTTGTTTCGCCCGCCCTCATAAAGACCGAATACCTTAGGGAGTGTTCGGCGTCGCGAGTTTTGGCCTTATATGCATCAGCTCCGAGTCATGTCTTTGGTCAAATGTTGGGTTGCCCGGCTCCTGTGTTCGGCTGCCTTATGTTCCGCTCTATCGGCTAAGGTAGCACCAGGAGAACTACTGCGATTGTGCCCCGGTTCGGCCAGGCGAGCACCTCAGTAGAGAAAGCCGAAAACTGACTGTCATGATACAGCGCGAGACTGGTCGCCACTCGACGACCTACCGGAATCTATAGGATTCTTCCGCTTTAACAAAGGGCCATTTCCCAGCCAGGCACATACGCGCCCCAAATTCGGGCGAGCGCAGTCGCCACCAGGGGCTATCTAAGTAGCCTCAGTGTCAAGCTCCTATGGCTAAGTGAAAGTGATAAAGCATTATAGTCCGATTGCCTAGTTCGCTGCGCTATCACCTCCTTTGTAGGACCAAGACGTTGGATTAAGTGTGAAAACGCGCCTTCTGCGAACACCCCGGCATTATGTGCGTGGGGGCTGAAGCCGACGACTGCCATCTTTCAGATTTTATATAAACGGCCGCACAGGAGGTGTTAAAATACTTGCAGGCACAAGTATAAAAAGTTCCTATAATTTATCAAACTATCGTTTTACAATCACATATGCTATTCAAAGATAGCATCCTTCGAGCACTGCGTCTCTATTACACGAGCGCCTTGCATAACTTCCTGAAAATAGTGCTCAGCAGGTACTCAGCTTCTGTCCGAATCTTGGGATGCAACAGCGGTGGTCTCCATTTCCGCCCAGTATGTCTTGACACGGGCAAGAGCCATCCGCGCATCCTCTATGCACGCTGACCTTTTAGTTGCATTAATGCGCGGCACCGCACCAAGGAACTGCTGCACCAAGCTGAAATAACTCTTCGGCTCTGATCTCCCTGACCACAGGTGACTCATGACGCACTTCATGGCGAGTCCGGACAACCTATGCAGTTTGGCCCATTCGGCCAGACGGTCAGCCACGGACAATGGACGCTCTGGATTATGGAACTACGACCAGAAAAGCTTTTCCACTTCGCAATCTTCTTGATTTCGGAAGTGTTCGGTCGCATCGGCAGCACTCGCCGCCAAATCCAGATAGGTGTCCGCCGTACTCCATAACCGGTCTAACGGAGCATGCTTAGGATCACAAAACTTCCTCCGAAGCATGAAGGGCTTTCCAGCTGCGATCTCTCCAACTTGACGCAGCTCTCATCGCAGAGCGAGCATCCTTGGCGTCGGCAACGACTCTCTCTAAGTCCGTCTGTCCCGCCCGGTCTTCTTTTTCAAGAAGCTTGCAACGGTCAGCAGCGCTCTTCAGCTTAACGGCCATCTCGGCCATTTCTTTCTTGCTTCGGTAGTGAGCAGCCTGTTCGGCTCTCAGCTCTTCAAGGGCCTTCTCGGCAGCCGCATCACTTTTTCTGGCTTGTTCCTTGGCTCGGGCAAGTTCCGCCCGAAGATTCTCAACGACGGCCGCACCATCTGCGTCAAGCATACACGTTGTAAGATACTGGCATAAAGCTCCTCTTACCAGGTGCTGCCCCAGAATTACATACCTTGTGCCTCATCAAGCCGCTTGTTAACGAGCGCGATGTCGGCATCTGCCACGTCAAGTTACCGCTTTAGCTTGGCAAATTCATCAGTCCGGCTGGATTCCGGACACTTTGCTGCCTATATACAAAGGTGATATTTTAGACCTGGGATTATGATCCTCTGCACGCCGTCACTTTTGACAACGCACAGAGTCTCAGGGGCTACTATCAACACAGGGCGCATCTTATTTATGCGCAACTGTCAAAGAGTGTACATTATAAAAGCGTACCTCAAAACCTGTCAGTAAACTTCTGATGGCCTCGTACAATCCGCTTTCCGCGGACGAAATCCTTTCAATCACCGTGCCCATCAATGCACGGTGCTCCTCTGAGATAGAATCTCGCCCTAGCAGATTCTTCAGCTCCTCCGACCGAGCACCGGACGGTGCCGGACTCGTCCTATGGCCCCTTTCGAAGGCCGGACGGAGAGCCTTGGGAGGCCATATGGCCACCTTCCGCCCCAGCCGGATTCGGAGAAACCCTCCGCGACGACACCTCAGGGTCGCCCGCCTTGCTAGGCGGTACGGCAGGAGGAGGCGTTCCGCTCTCCATCATCTCCGAAAGAAGGTCCCCCGAAGACGAGCTCTGCTGAGAAGGGTTGAGGTCCGAACTACAAGGTAAATCTTCTGTTACTTTTCTCAGATATAAAGCAAGGATTTCTCTCATCTTTCGAGAAGAAAATCTTTCTCTACTTACGGCTCGCTGGAGGGCTGATCCCCTTGAGGGCATAGTTTGGCCGAGGTACCCCCTGGCGCGGGGCCCTCTGACGAAGATCTCTTCCCCCGCTTTGAGGCCATGGCCTCCGGGTCTTCAGAGGCGGCCCTTTTCTTCCCCTGAGGAGAGGAATTTTTGGTTCCTTCCTCCCAAACAGCCTCCTTCGAGGAGGCCGTAGGTTCCTTGTCTCCTCCCTCGCCTTCTCCCAAAGGCACAATCTTCAACATCCTGACTAGCACGGGATCCGGCCTGGTCTCGGGGAGGGGAGCCGGACACCTGATCAGTTTTGCTTTCGCTATCCACTCCTGCTTAAAAGGACATCTCTTTTAGGGGCAAGTCTATGACAAACACATGGATAATGAGTCCGGGCACAAGGCAACTTACTTGAGTATCTGGGCGATTGCAGCTCAGACCTGCATCCTCGGTCAAATCCGGACACATTGCTTGTGATCCGAAGAACAGTTTATACATCTCCACGGGCGTTGCGCCCATAAAATGCTGGAGAGCTCGTGGTCCCTCCGGATTAAACTCCCACAGATGAAGGGAGCGACGTTTGCCGGGCAGAGTTCGGCGGATCAGCATGACTTGCGTCACTTCGACCAAGCTGAGGTCTCTCTCTAAGAGATCCCTGAGGCGGCCCTGCAACAAGGGCACGTCCTTAGATGGCCCCCAGTCTAGGCCCTTATTGGCCCACGACCCTAACCGCTTTGGGGGACCCGAGCGAAAGGCAGGCGGCGCCACCCACTTGGTGCCCCTGGGAGCGGTGATATAGAACCACTCTCGTTGCCACAAGCCGAGCTCCTCTTGAAAAAGGCCCTCGGGCCAGGGAGCATTAGCATTCTTGCTTATAACAGCGCCTCCGCACTCTGCGTGCCGTCCCTCGATCATCTTCGGCTCTACTTTAAAAGTCTTGAGCCATAATCCGAAGTGAGGAGTAACGCGGAGGAATGCTTCACACACGACGATAAATGAGGAAATATGGAGGATGGACTCCGGAGCTAAGTCGTGGAATTCCAGCCCATAATAGAACATCAACCCCCTCACAAAGGGATCCATTGGGAAGCCTAATCCCCGAAGGAAGTGAGACATAAACACCATGCTCTCACCAGGCTGAGGACTGGGAATAGCCTGCCCTTGAGCAGGCAGCCTATGCGAAATTTCGCCGGTCAAGAACTTGGCCTCTCTCAACTTTAGTACATCCTCCTCCGTGACGGAGGAGGGCATCCATCGGCCTTGAAGGTTGGAACCGGACATTGTCGAAGGTCCGAAGCGCCTGAAATCTGGAGCCTAGGGTGTTGGAACTCGAGGCGACGGGCGAACTCGTTTGAGAAAAAGGAGTAAGGCCTTGGTCTCTTTATAAGAGGTCGAATACCAAGAGCCCTCCCCGTAACCGTTTGGGACTCGCCTTTAATCGAGAAAACATGCTAACGGGCACGTTTGGGTTACCCACGTCCGTATTGATGAGAATCCCGCAAATAAAGGGGACACGATCTCTGCTTTGACAAGACGTGCCAAGGAAACCGCCTTGCAAAACGTGCTGAGGTGGAGAAGTAAAAACGATTCGAATAAGGGCTTGGCCGTGGTGTGATGTCACGCTACAGAATACGTCAACAGATTAGATTTGTGTTAATATTGTTCTCTCTATGGCAATACATGGAAATTTATTTTGCAGAGCCGGACACTACCTTTAGTGTTTACAATCTTTTATGAAGAACTTGGAGGAGGAACCCACCTTGCAATGCCGAAGACAATCTGCGCGCCGGTCTCGTCGTCATTGAAGCCTGGTTCAGGGGCTACTGAG
The DNA here is from genome assembly GCF_003073215.2 of Triticum urartu. Classification (NCBI taxonomy): domain Eukaryota; kingdom Viridiplantae; phylum Streptophyta; class Magnoliopsida; order Poales; family Poaceae; genus Triticum; species Triticum urartu. The sequence goes on along the minus strand of NC_053028.1, from coordinate 657,330,171 downwards.
GGAGTCCTGGATTAGGGGGTGTTCGGATAGCCGGACTCCTGGACTATGAAGATACAAGATTGAAGACTTCGTCCCGTGTCCGGATGGGACTCTCCTTGGCGTGGAAGACAAGCTTGGCGATGCGGATATTCAGATCTCCTACCATTGTAACCGACTTTGTGTAACCCTAGCCCTCTCCGGTGTCTATATAAACCGGAGGGTTTTAGTCCGTAGGACAACTCCAACATACGACAATCATACCATAGGCTAGCTTCTAGGGTTTAGCCTCCTTGATCTCATGGTAGATCTACTCTTGTACTACCCATATCATCAATATTAATCAAGCAGGACGTAGGGTTTTACCTCCATCAAGAGGGCCCGAACCTGGGTAAAACTTCGTGTCCCTTGTCTCTTGTTACCATCCGCCTAGACGCACAGTTCGGGACCCCCTACCCGAGATCTGCCGGTTTTGACACTGACAAGAGTAGTTAAATCCTAAGGGCTTTATGACAATTATGAGCTCCATTGATTACACCAAAAGAGGAGCTATTCCTAACTCCTAGATAGCCAAGGTAATTATTGGCAAAATTCTTCTTAAGTTCCAAACAACATATCTTGTTAAAAGACTTATTGAAAAAGATTTAATGTGAATGGGAGTTTGAGAAAATAAATGATGAAAAGATGATATATGGTTATCAAACTTAAGATTTTAGAGATGGAAATTACATAAAGGTTTTTCCTTTGCATAATAAGGAATCAGTCATGATGATTAACTAATTTTGAGACAATGAGTACCTGACAGTGGTACAAAGCTCAATAAGAAATATGTTTACTAAGGCATTTATGATTAGTCGATATTATGTTTAAAATAAGCAGTAGGTATATTGCATAAGACCTGAGGTCTTTCCTTGGGCTACTAAATTAATCTTAGTGATGTTCTTTGCATTTTAAAGATTCACTAAGCTTGGTCCATAAAGGGGAGTATTAAAGTTCATTCTGAAGATTTATGTTCACTCCCTCAAATGGAGATAAGTTTTTCTCATGTTGTCACTAATGCTTATGTTATTATGTGCCCTTTTAAGTTTATGAGACCGGAATAACTGATAGACATAAGTCCAGGACTGGACCCCTGAAAATTATTAAGAAAAGCTTTGCCTTGTTGGCATAAACACTAAAGGAATGATGTGTGTGATAAATCACACTAAGGGATTGCATGCTCGCATTTAAGTATAACGGTAACCACCAAGTTTTGGACCGCTAAGATATTTGGCAAGGTGTGCATTTGCAGAAGTTTTATCCACAAAAGTTTCAACATTGCGGGGAGCCATATTTTTGAATGGCTCTGCCCAATCTCCTTAAAGCATCGTTAAAGATGCAAACTGAAGTCATGACATGCTTTGATCCCTAAATTTTTGAGATATGGATTCATGTCCTTGATCCATATGAATTTAAAGAATGAGGAGTTTTTTTAGATTATTTATCTCGGGACTCATTATGTAAGAGTGCAGATTATACGAGTAACATGTCAAAAGATATCTATCAGACCTAGGGCATCGTGAAAGATTAATTCCAGAATCAAACATGTTCAACGCCTTGATGAATTAAGTTTTAAGGCTCAACAGACAAGTATTAAATATAAGGCATAAGTGTTGAGCATTATATAAGATTAATTTCTTGATGCTTAAGTGTTATGCTAAAGAAATTAAAGCTAAGTATCATATTTTTTTAAAGAGGCTTGCCTTCTAATGTTGCCGACATAAAGAATAAATGGCGGCCTACTATTAAGGGTCAAATTATGATTCTGGAAACAAAACATATTTCTCTTTTTTTTTCAAAAGCGTGCACATGAGGATATGCACAAGAATATATGAAGAGAAACTGCACTCTTGGGACCACTGCAACACCATCTCCCCACAAACCTAAAGGGGTTTGTTCCTTTGATGGAATGATGTACTGTTGTTAGTTAGATCAATGGTACTTAATTGACCATTGTATTTTATTGGCTCCGTATAAGTTCCAGCAAAGGGATGAGCTCATAAGTTTTTCAAGTAAGAATTAAGTTCATGGAGCTCCTAAGTTAAAGAAGTTCCATTTCAAGATGACGTGGTATATTGTAGTAACTGGGTTATGCGGTACTAATGGACTATTGCAATCCTTTTATCTCGTATGCCATTTTATTAAGAAGTGGGCTTATAAGTTTAGCCTTACAATCACGGGGGAGATTGTTGGATGTTTTTTTATCTAGGCTAAACCTAGGTCAATTAAGATCAATTATTAAGGTTGCTACAGTGCATCAACAGTAGCTATATAATTTCTACAGTATGACGTTTTGCCCTGATTGGGGGAGCACACACAAATATCATCTGACAGGTGGGTCCCCCTATGGCACTGTGCTTATAAAATATATAAGAGAAGTCCCTATGAGACACTAAGTGATAATGGATGCACATGCATATCACCTTTAGTTGCCCAATCCCAGCCAGCACAGCCACGACTTGAAGGGTTCTCCAGCTCCTTTCGCAAGAAGCAGGAGCAAACCAGAGAAGAAGAAGAAGAAGAAGAAGAAGAAGCCCTAGTGCTATCTCCAACAAATACAAGTCTACTATGTTTAACATATTTATTACTGAAGGTGTGCTTGCTCTAATTCATGTCAGTTGTGGTTGAAATCTTATGCAAGATGATCCTGAGATCATCTATGCGACAAGATTGTTATGTGCAGGCATGATTGAAAGTGTCGCGGTTCGAGCGTTGTCGCTTTTGTGAAGTCGGGTATCTGGTTACCGCGTGATCCAATTACACAAGGCTTAGAACAAACACTATCCAACGACATCTATTATCCTCTGTAAATAACTTACCTTACAATCATCCGAACCAAACATCCCGTTAATCTTGATCAAACAAATACTAATCTGATTCAGCGACATAGCTTGCCGTATGCCGGGATCTGCTCTAGCGACTTAGCTTTCCAGGTTATGTAGGCTATGCATGTATCTGCATCGGCAACCCTGCGCCTGTGCTGTAGCTGTAGCACGAACCAGACGGATGAACACCGGCAAGGAGGAAGGCAATGGGTTTGGTGAGACGACGATCTATGGCATGAATGAGTATTCCTCGACGGACTCCAGTGATGGGTTTGGCGAGACGACGATCTTTGGCGCGATGGAGTCTGGCTCGACGGACTTCGCCATGACGCCCGACAGCGCGACGACATCCATGCGTCGCTTCCTGGCCTCCATGCGCGGCACAAGGGACTCTCTCTATCAATATGGCGCGAGGCACGATTAATGTTACATTAGGACTTGATGACAGCTGACAGGATACGAAACAATCGGGCAAGGGTAACCTCGTCCAAAATATGGTTTGTGCAAGTAAAACACCTTCATATCTGAAAGGAATCTCACCCTAAAACAACTTTATTTTTTAGTATGGAGAGTCCGTCCTTGAAAGAGTGTACTTCCAACTTTGTTTGAATGTCAAACCTTTTTATGTTTGACCATATTTATACAATAATACAACAACGTTTATGCCATCAAATTACTAGCATTAGATTCATGATAAAATATATTTTCACTATCTACCTATTTGGTATAAAAAATTGATATATTTTTGCAGAAACTCGGTCAAACTTTAAGATAATTTGAGCCTCCAACAAAGTTGGAAGTACACTCTTTCAAGGAAGGAGGAGTACATAAGAGCCGGGAACAGTAAAGGGTAATTTATTTTTAAGAAATGTTTGGCTGGGATCATTGCATCAGAGCATGGTTAATAGTACAGCCAGCTGATGGCTATATGACGTTGCCATGTCATCTATAGCCAAGTTTATAGCAGGTAAGTATAATAGTTAGGCATAAAGTTGTGCTACTTTATTAATACATGGCCCACTTCTCACTCTTACATAGTACCTAGGAGCACGTGCTACAGCTATCTCTTATTCCGTAGCCGGCTCCTCTTCTCTCTCCTTCATGCCATCAGAAAAATAATATTTTAACTCTTATAGCCTGCTTACATAAGCTTATTGTACTTGCTCTCATGGTTGTATCGGAGCGCTAGCAACAGCAACAATCTCAGACTAGCATGTATAGCAGTAGCATTTAAAGTCGCAGTCACACTCGCCCCACTTGTTATGAAAGCTTTCATCTTGGCATGTCTGATTGCAACCATCACTTAAGCCAAGGCACGGTCCTCTATAATTGCCGCTCGGGTGCCGGCATCCAGTCGGCGGGTTGCATGCAAACGCCATTGAACACACTGGACATACTAGCACATGCAAGAACATGGTTAATTAGCTGAAAGATTAATCAAAACAACATCTTTCAAAAATATTAATCAAAACAACATATTAAGTTGCATACACCAGCCAATTCAATGCCAAAACTTTAGCTGTTAGGAGAGATTTATACTTACAAAAGTTCATACATGTGCACGTACATATCGGCGGCTACGATGATAATTAGGACTCCAGAGATATTCTTTCCTGAAGGTGTCATTGGTTATTATTATTATTTTGAAAGTTTTTTATGTTGAAGAAAAGAATGACCAAGCAGGTTGGTGGACGATCGAGTGAGAAGAAGTCCGACATGATATATATACATCACATGCCTAGTGCGTTCCACCTTAGAACCATAAACATATGATCATATCCCCTAGTGTTTTCCAACTGAAGCTGGCCGGCCGGTGGCAAAGCTGGGCCTGCACTGGCCATGGTGTCAGACGCTAGCTGGCCCACCACCAACGCGCCAAAGGTTGCTAGTGGAGACAAATTTGAATGACGATGGGCGAGCCGTGGAGTTGGAAGCCGGCCGTAAGCAAGCTGAGTCGTTGTCAGCTAGATCATGAGGATCCCATGCTGCTGGAGGCCAACACTGTGGTGTCGCCTACTGCTAAGCCAAAGAAAAATGTGGTGGAGGGGCCAGATCCTTGCATTCTTTTGTAGAAGCAAAATTGGTGCAGGTAGTGAAGGCGCCACACTGTTCATCAGTGCCTGGGCTCTGTCAAGGCACTGGTTCTAAGTCAGTGTGTCTCCACCCGGCAGTGAAACGTCACTATAGGCTCTTGGATTTAGCCAACATTAATGCATGGCATCACTGCCAGTAAGGAACTGCCAGGTCATAAGGGCATCTCCAGCCGTTGGCCCCCCCAGGACGCATAAAAATCGCCCCCTGGGGGCGAGCCGGCGATGCACTCGGCGCTGGGGGCGGGTTTGCGCCCAGTCGTCGCCCCCAGGCGCCGAAATTGGCCCACTTTGCAGCCCAATTTCGGCGAATAAACGGCCCATATGGGCGAGAATAGGCCCATATTCGGCGTGGTTTCGCCGTGTCTCGGCGTTCAATTATCAACACAATTATTTCTTATCACATATTTCATCACAGAAAAATCAAATACTTCAACAAAATACTACAACAACAAATAATTCAATACAAATTATATTGTTCAACAAATAAAAACTCGTATTTCATCACGAGGCGTCCCCCTTGAACCTCCATAGGTGCTCAATCAGATCTTTCTGCAGTTGGTTATGCACCTATGGGTCTCGGATCTCCTGACGCATACTGAGATAGGCAGTCCAAGTTGCCGGTAGCTGGTGATCAACTTCGGCTAGAGGACCCTGCCTGTAGTATGGTTCAGTGTCAATCACTGGGTCTTCTTGCTCGCTCTCGATGATCATGTTGTGCAAGATGACACAGCAAGTCATGATCTCCCACATTTGATCTTTCGACCAGGTCTGAGCGGGGTACCGAACAACAGCGAATCAAGATTGGAGCACACCAAATGCCCGCTCGACATCCTTCCGGCAAGCCTCCTGAACTTTCGCAAACCAGGCGTTCTTGCCTCCTGGCACAGGTTTGAGATCGTCTTCACAAATGTCGACCATCTCGGATAGATGCCGTCAGCTAGATAGTACCCCTTGTTGTATTGGTGCCCATTGATCTCGAAGTTCACCGGAGGAGAATGGCCCTCAACGAGCTTGGCAAAAACAGGAGAGCACTGCAGCACGTTGATGTCATTGTGAGTTCCTGGCATACCAAAGAAGGAGTGCCAAATCCAGAGGTCCTGTGTGGCTACCGCCTCAAGCACCACACTGCAACCGCCTTTGGCGCCTTTGTACATCCCCTGCCAACCAAATGGGCAGTTCTTCCATTTCCAATGCATGCAGTCGATGCTTCCAAGCATCCCAGGAAATCCTCTTGCTGCATTCTGGGCTAGGATCCGAGCAGTGTCTTCCGCATTGGGTGTTCTCAAGTATTGTGGCCCAAAACACTGCCACCACTGCCCGACAGAACTTGTAGAAACACTCTATGCTGGTGGACTCGGCCATGCGCCCATAGTCGTCGAGTGAATCACTTGGAGCTCCATATGCAAGCATCCTCATCGCTGTCGTGCACTTCTGGATGGAGGTGAATCCAAGAGCACCAGTGCAATCCATCTTGCACTTGAAGTAGTTGTCGAACTCTCGGATGGAATTCACAATCCTGAGGAAGAGCTTTCGGCTCATCCGATAACGGCGCCGAAATGTTCTCTCGCCATGAAGTGGAGCATCGGCGAAGTAGTCGGAGTAGAGCATGCAGTAGCCTTGCAGACGATGCCGGTTCTTTGCTTTCACCCGCCCCGGCGCCGAGCCACCTCGCCGCGGCTTTTCACTGCTCGCCAGCAGCTGGGCGAGGGCGGCGAGCACCATGAGATGCTCTTCTTCCTGGACGTCGGCCGCGGCTTCCTCCTCCAGCAGCGCGGCGAGCTCTTCCTCCTCATCCGAGTCCATCGCCGAGGCAGGCAAAACGCCGAACACCGTGCGCTCGGTGGGCGTGTACCCGCCGTTAAACCGCACCTCCGCAGCCGGAAACGGCGGCCGGAAACGCCCAGCTGCTGTGGGAGGGGCTGCCGCGGCGAAGTGCTGCTATTTTCTGGCGGGGAATGGCTATCTAGCGGAGTAGGGCGGCGGCCGTCGCCGGGATATAGCTAGTGGTGGCCGAGGGCGCGGGGGGTGCAAGGCGAGTCGGGGGAAGAAAACCTTGACTTTTCCCCTGTCGGTGTGGGCCAGGCGTGCTTTTCCCTAGCGCCGGAGCCCCCAACGGCTCCCCAGCGCGCCGGATTCGGCCTGTGACCGCCGGGAGGAAAAAAGGTCCGAACCGGCGATTTTCGGCGTTCTGGGGGCGCGACTGGGCCGTTTTTTTGGCGCCGGCACCGAAAAAGTGGCCTGGGGGGCCTGTTGGGGGCGTGGCTTAAGGTTCGTCGTAACAGGGAGTATCATTTACTCGTACCATGCATATGATAGTAGTATATGATCGATACTACTTCCGTAATGCATAGTATCATAAATTAGTATGTTAGTTTTCCTTATTAATTACCATGTATGACATAAAGTATTACAACATTTAATATGATACGGTATCATGATATGATACCACATCCTCTCTTTCCCCGTTTAATTGTGTGCCACATTGTCCAAAAGTCTAGTTGGCATGCATGATACCGCTTATTATACTCCCATTACGACTAGCCTAAGACCCAACAGTGAATCTTGCTCACTGATGGCTTTGGGACACTTGGCAGTGATGGGCCGGCTAGAAAGGTCTATTATATATCTAGTATTATCAATTAGCACATGCAATCTAAATGTTGCGAATAAATGATCATATATTGTTCCCAATAAATGTTTGATGGACATTTTTATGTTGTTGATATAAATGATTTTTTGTATTTTCCACAATCATTTAAGTGAAATTGAGACTAATAGGAGCAGTGTGATATATATCTACCAGTGAATTAGTGACTGGTGTGAGCAGCAACAAGTCTACAAATCAATTACCAACAAGGATATCTATATTACACGGTGACACAATTCAAGTATAAATAAGACATACTCGCTTTTTACTTGTATACATATTTACTACCAGAAATATATTGGATCATATGAAACATGTTCTTTTTACTGGTTCTCTGGACGATGTTTCTCACATCACCATCTACCGCCATAGTTAATGTCATGTGGAAGCGACTGTCCCAACAACTTCGTGTCACTGGACCTCATGTTAATTAATAGTGAGATCAAACTAACAGAAGCAATCAACCACTCGGGCGCCGGGAATGGGAGGTCCAGACGTGGATATAAATAACCTTAAGTTTAGCCAAACAATGTGTTACATTGCACGAAACTATATGATGTAAATAGTCCTATAAGAGTGACTAAAAGTTCAATGTTGAGATGTTTAATTTAGTGGTTCTGCTTGGGAGGGCATCAAATAGTTACTACCTGATACAGTGATACTAACACCATTGTACGGTTCTGCTTCTAAAATTTGTATCACATCGAAGCCTCAAGCCATATAGGATCCGTCCCATCGTTTTATGGTTTGAAGTTATGAATATTATTTACTCTCACTGGCAGGTTCAGATTTATTTATGGCTCCAAACATCATATCTAGATCATTTTTTGCTTTCATCATCAAAAATCCACTTGACATGTTGGTGGGACAAATTGAATAGGTGTAGGCATTGGTGTGTGTGTGCGCGCGCGCGCGTTCGAGAAAAGTTAAATTTATTTTGATCCACAAGTCCAACAATTTTGTAACAATACAAGTAAGCTAATACTGGCAGGTACCACTAGGCAAACACAAGTAGTGAATGGATTTTAAGCTAACTTGGCACGTCTGTCGAGCAGTTTTCAAGAAAAAAATCCCTTGGTTGCCCATAGATAGAGAAAAGAAAGGTTACTTTCTTCCTAATTGAGCAATGGCTAGCTGCCTTTTTGTAATCGATCCTTATGATCTTCTTTCTTCCTTTCTCTCTTCTTTAGTTATTCAATATATATTTAACTATCAGGGGTGGTAACCCCTCTTGTTTATTAAAAAATGTTATATGTGTATTACCCCCTTTGTTCCACAATGTTGTGCGCCCACGCTTCCCGAGGTAATACAAATTCAGTGGTATAATTTTTGCTCCCGCCGCAGTCGGTCTCGTTGGTTAAATTTATGGTTAAATTTAGATCTCAGAGAACACGAGCGCGCTACATTGTGAAATGGAGGGAGTATTACATAAGAGCGAGGAACGGATAATCTATATTTAAGATACACGTGCCATGCTGGGAGGATCATTGCATCATGACTGGATTGGAGTTCTAGCACCAGCAACAATCTCATAGGAGCAGTAGGAATAGCAGTAGCATTTGAAGTCGACACAAGCGCCAGAAAAGGTGTTGGGCTTTCAGCTTGGCATACACGATTGCAGCCGTAGACATTGGCGCCAAGGCATGGTATGTGATAATTGCTGCTAAAACGTGTGTGTGCAAAGAGTATCCGATGGACGTCGACTGCGTGCATGCAGGGCATTGAACATACTAGCACATGTGATGCAAGAACGTGGTTATAATTAGCCGAAAGATTAATCGAAGCAACATATTAATATAAATAGCATGGACCAGCCAATTTAACGCCAAAATGTCTTTTTTAAGATGCTAGGAGAGATACGGACAATGCACTCATACTTCCATTGTTCATACGTGTGCACATACATACCGGCGGCCACGATGACAATTAGGAGCACGATCGCAGAGAGATTCTTTTTTGAAGGCGCCATTGGTTGTTTTTTGGAAGTTTTTGAACGTTGAAGAAAAGAATGAACGAGCAGTTTGATGGACGATCGAGTGAGAAGTCCAACTATATATATATCGCATGCCTAGTTTGTTCCACCAGAAAATAAAAGCATGAATATAGGATTCTCCAATCCTATTCTCCTAGTATTTTCCAACAGAAGCACAAGAGTCCGTAAACATATTTATATTCATTGTTTTATTTACAACCAAGGTTTCACATCAACCACGTTATATATTGTTAGCATTTGATGACCAGAATCTCTTTGGATGTGGACTGAAAGACAGGCTAACATAGCTTAATACGCCTGACTAAGTTAACATGACACCAAGTTGCATTGGTACTAACTTACCTTGCTTGTCCACTAATACACTCGTTTCCACTGCATGAGTATCGAACCACACTGCTGCATTAAAAAATAATATTGCTGTATGTGTGTGGTTCAGTTTCATTTTCTCATCCTCCATCAAAGCAAGGCTAAGAATATAGCCTACAGCTGGTTGTATGGATCTTTGCAATCGGGCTCTCAACCTACTCATATAGTAGTTAGGTCTTCACTATTAATACATGACCCGCTTTCTTCTCTCATGGAGTTTCCTATTTCTTGTGCATAAGGCCCTGTTTGGATGAGCTTGGACTAATTATTAGCTTACCAGTTAATAGTTGACTATTAGGGCCTCTCTTACATGCGTCGAGTATTTGGTGGGCACGGCTAGCGTGCATCATGTGTGATCAGTACTCCCTTCGTTTCTTTCTACTCCGCACATAAAATTTGGTCAAAGTCAAACTACACAAAATTTGACCAAATTTATAACCAAAACTATGAACATCTACAATACTAAAATTATATATTATGAAAATAAATTTCGTGGCGCATCTGATAATATTGATTTCATATTATGAATGTTGATATTTTTTAATATAAAGTTAGTCAAACTTTATAAAGTTTGACTTTGACCCAATTTTATAGAGTTGAAAGCACCCTAGGTACCTCAACTTGCAAAGTATATGATGATTTAGTCCCAAACTTGCAAAACCGCATCCCACCATACCCCAACTTGCACTGGATGTGACAATTTTGTCCTGGGCCTATCACAACACAACACTTGGTAAACTGTGTCTATCATAGTTTGCCACAGAACTAGTTAAGGCTTGCTAAACATTTAACGGTTTAAAAATTATTTAAAAATATGAATTAAATAGGGGAGCCTCACTCGAATATATCATAAGATGATCCAATGATGTGATTGTGAAAATATGCATTTATGTGTTGTCGGCAAAAAAAACAAGCATTTCAGCTCACTGCAGGATCAATATATACTGAAACATTTATGCGTCATCGGCAAAATAAAGCAAGGTGCGTTTCTCCGATTTTTTCATCCGTTCACCGTCGAAAAGATTTTTCTTTTATTTGAGGTGGTACTAATTTTTTGTGCGTCCGTCTGTTTGAAAAGAATAATGGTTTGTCCAGAATTTTGTATATGGGCCATACACGCCTTGGCCCAACGAAGCCAGCCCACTTAATTTACTGCCCACGTAGTAGGGAAAATCTTATTTGCTGCATAGTGCGTCGTATAGTCAGGACTTCGCACATGACAGCCAAGACTGGGCAGGCACGTTTTCTTTTTTTCTGTAGTTTTTATTTTCCTTTTTCTTTTCTGTTTATTTTTTGATATTACCTTTGGAAATTTATTTTCTTTTTTTCTTTTTTCATAAATTCAAATCCAATATTTCAATTTTGGTCAAATTTTCGAAATAATTTCAGAATTTGAAACAAATACTGTTTTAAATTATTATTTTGGCATTTTGTTGTATTTTTATCATTCAAAAAGTTAGTCAAAAATCATAAAATGATAGTATTTTTCAAAATTGTTTGACATTTAGAAAAACAGTTACATTTTAAAAATGTTCAAGATTAAAAAAAATCCTGTTTTACTTAAATGTTAACAAATTGAAAATAATGTTCGCATTTCAAAAGCATATTTTCTTAAGTTGTTTAGAATGTTGAAAACATGTTCCTGTTTTAAAAAAACAATCACAAAGTCAAAAACTATTCGTGATTTTATAAAAGGTTCATGTTTTCAAAAAAATGTCCAGTTTTAAATTATCTCTCCCGTTGCAATGCATAGGCATATGTGATAGTGATTTCTTATACAGAGAGAACGGCCCTCGCAAATTAAAAAATTACTAATTTGTTAAGAATCAATCAAATCAAAGCTGCAGTGTCATTGTTGGCTGGACTCGATATATTCGCGAGATCCAAGTCACAATTCATATCGACTAAAGATATTTTATATCTTATAGTTACTAATTGGAAGCATCAAACGAGTCTTCACGTTAATCCGGGAGAAAACATCTAAAGTAAATCATAGGATCTGACATTTATGGTTGTGATAGAATAAGATATTATCGAGTTTTTTCCCGTGTGTGCAGTCCTAGAAGCTTACGAAACCTTTAAATTGAACGAGTTTCTACACACAATCTATCTCTTACCTTTAGATGTTTAAATGAGATCTCCCGAATATTCAACTTGATTCGTCAAAAGGATGTCTAGATCGAACAATACTACATAATTAATTAACCTCATGCGATTGTGGCCACCAGGCTCCAGCAAACATCGCAAAGCTAGCTCAAGGAAACTCTTTGATGCCTTGGAGATACATCAGAACATGGGCAAACACAGGTACACTCCAACTAATTCAGAATGACTCCAACGCTTAAGGAGAAAGACACAAGTATTGGATCTCCTTAGCCGGAGGTATTTCTCCATATAATATTGCTCACTAGCATTTTGGACTGTTTATTTTTCCTTTTGACATGGATCATCGGCGGGATAATCAATTGGTAGCGGAGGCCACCGACTTTTTTTGCGGGAAAGAGGCAACCGACTTTTAATCTACGACCCTAACTACCAGCAACAGAAGAGAGGCTCCATTGGAAAAAAGTCCAGTTGATTGAAGAAAAAAGATTATAGAATGACGATTGTAGACTACAATGGTGAATTTTAGCATAGAGTGGAACGAGTCTGGCTGGCACCATCTTCCACGGCTCTTTTCCACTAGCCAATATCTTAAGTACGGTTTTTTGAATGACTCTTACGTCTGAGCTCTTCCTAATTATGTAGCATACATGAAAGTATATATCCTTGAATAATACACATTGACTATTTGACCAAAATGTTAAGCTTTCAGGGATTATTAGTAAGCACCGGAAATATTTTAATCACATGTATTCTTCCATATATAATGCATGTCATGTTCCATGTGATTTTACACTTAATTATGTTCCCTTGTTTGCTTTTCTGAATTAAGCAATGACTGATGTTAAGGTTGCTAACTCTTGTGATTATTGTTTCTCAAAAAGAAAAGGCACATGCGATTATTTTATTCATTCTATACAATGCAAATCGCTCTCACGAGTCATTACACATATACTGATAGGTGCATGTATTTTGGTTTTGCGGTTAACCGAACGAATCGAACCGATATATTCTGGTTAATATGGTTCGGTTTCTCAATTTTGTGTGAATATTTTGGTTTCTGTTTCTCCAAAATAGAAGTTTGAAAAAACTAAGCCATAATAACTATATAAACCGAATGCCCAGCCCTAATTGCGAACAGTTTTGCTATTCTCAAACTTTTTGCAATTACAAACATTTTTTAATTCATGACATATTTTGAATTTGAGAACAATTTTTGGATTTGTGAATTTGTTTCTTGGAATTGTTAACATTTTTCCATTCACGAATATTTTTAGAAGTCAAGAACATTTTTGAAAACATTAAAATTTAGAAATCCATGACATTTTTGAAATGCATGAAACACATTTTCCCCCAATTGTCGCCTAGACACAGCCGTTGGAACAATTTTTTTTCTATCGAAGTTGATACTAAATTTTTGTGCGTCCATCTGTTAGAAAAGAAAAACAGTTTTGCCCCGAATTTTGTATGTAGGCCGTGCACGCTGTGACCCAGCAAAGCAATCCCATTGGTTTCCTGCACATGCATATGAGAATCTTTATTTGCCGCCATTGCCGCATTGGCGGCAAATAGTCAGAATTTCGCATGTGGCGCCAAAGATTGCACCAGCCCGTTTTTATTTTCTTTCTCTATTCAGTTCCTATTTTTCTTATCCTTTTTTATCATTCTTTTTTATTTTTTATTTCCAAAATTGTCTGAGATTTTCAAAATAAATTATATTTTTGAAAATTATACAAATTTTAAAAATATTCATGTTTATTGAAATGTTCCCAAATTTAAAGTTTGGTTTCTGTTAAAAAACACGTTTAAAAAATTTATTTTCAATTTTCACAACACGTTTCCATTTTTTCAAATTGTTCACAAATTCAACAAAAAATAATTCTTAAAAAGTGGTTCATGTTTTAAAAAAATGTTGTGAATTTCGAAAAAACCATTTCATGTTTTGTTCGTATTTTTCCAAATTTAATAAAATTTTCAACAAAAAATGCTCGCATTGTTCACATGTCGAAGAATATTCAATATTTCATAATGATTACTTTATTTTTGAGAAGCTCAAAAATGATCAGAAAAATGAAAAAATGCTCTGAATGGTACGCTACATTATGTTCTTAAACATTTGTTGGCCATTTTTTAGTAGGAGCTTTTTGTTCAAATGTCTATCAGCACGTGGTCGAGATATTGAGGTCATGAGTGTAATCCTTCAACTCAGCGGTTGTTTTGGATTTTTATTCGTGCCTTACAAACACACGTCGCTTTGGTAACCGCCAGCGGCTTAACCCAGACACGAACTGTTGTGCATCCCACATGCTATTTGACGAGAAAAGAGAATATGCTGGTTGGCTATAATTAAAAGAAATTGTAGGAACATGCCAATAAAAAAGGATATGCTGGTTTGGCTCAGATTAAAAAAATGTAGGCAAGTAAGCGCTAAAATAATTAAAGAGAATAAACCGACTACCTGGTTATGCGCTGATTATGGCAATGAAATGAGATTCAGTGAATTAGTAATTCATCCGATTACGCCATCGTATGAGAGAGTGGTCGAAGCAACTAGGCCCCGAAGGTCACCGTGCAGCCACAAAATAAGGAGGCAACCATAACCTAGACACGGAGGCGGACCCAATGGAAAAAAAGGCACGCGTTGAGTGGTGGCCACCACACCGACCAACCTCACCACTATCAAGATCTCGCGGGCCAAACATGACACGTGAGAACACCGCAACCCCTCGCTCTGTCGCCCCACCATTGCGGAGACCATTTTGATGGACACATCAATTATCTCTCCCTATGCTTTTCGCAAAAAAAAAATCTTCCGTTGCAACGCACGGGCATATGTGCTAGTATATATATAAACTGATATGTAGACATGACAAGTTGCTTTAGGGTAAAATTGTAGTTTCATTGGTCTGAACTCGTACATTCGCATTAGCAGCGTATCTCTGATATGACCGAGCAGACTCGGCTAAAAAGTAAAAGAAAGATAAGAACTGAGGAGGCATCAAGCATACTTTTAACCTTCGATTGTACACGTTTAACTAGTTCTTGGCTGAATGCTTTTAACTGATCCTACTAAATGCAGAGTGCTAGTGCCAAATATCTTAACACGTAGTAGCTATTTGTACTCTCCTTTTACTTTTAGAGTTTTGCTCAACACTGATAGTGAGTGCTCTGTGTGTGGTTGGTGTCGCTCAAGTCCGAACTCTGACCATTTATTGGCACTAGAATGCTATGCCTGATATGAACCCAATAGGCATTAGTCATACTGTTTTGACAAGACAGAGTAACAATCCAGAGCGTAAAAAGTACACCTGCATGCATGCATGATCTGAACATTGTTGCCCCTGCTCTGCCACTCTACGTTGCTACAATAGTTTTAGGTGGGTTCAATCTATACTTTTAGGTGGGTTCAATCTTTTGCAATGAACTTTGAACCAGATTAACCGTATGAATTAGCAGCAAATTCTCGAATTCTGGCATTTCTGTTTTTCTGGTCAAAAAAGAGCTTAGACTCTGAATTTATCCAGCACTAACAGTAGCAGGTGATGTACGTGGTGCGATGTGATGCAGGGGCGAGGGTGCTGATCCAATGCAACTTCAAGGTGAACTCCTACGCGGCGCCGGAGGAGATCTCCCTTGAGGCGAAGCGCACCACACACCAACACGGCGTGGGTTTCGGGTAACGGGCATGGGTTTCGTTTACGGCTAGCTGACGGCGGGGTTTGTTCATGGCCGCCCGGTGGGAGCACTGCCAGATCAAGTCAACGATGCGAGGGAGTCAACAAGGAACGGACAATCGAGCTGAGCAGGAAGGATAGGGTGAATGGGGCGGAGGTGCAAGCGAGCAGCGAGCTGGGCCGACGGCCACAGCGAAGGCGGAGGGCGAGTGAGGTAGGTTGGCGTTGGGCACGGCCAACAGCGTCAGCGACGACCGCCACGCCAACTCCGCGACCATCGAGGAGTACGCTACCAGCCGCGCGAAATCGGAGAAGTTGGGTAACGCCGCGAGCACGACCGTCACATTGACTCCGTCGGCCGGGGCAGGCAGCAGCGTGGGGTGAGCAGGGAGACATGACCTCAGGGTTTGGGATTATGTTGTTCTGCACGGGTTGATTAGCGAAAACGACAGGCGGGTACTTGCAAAAGTGCCGCGACGACCAGTCCGTCCACCTAGCTGCCAAGTTTCTTGTTGTGATTGGCCCAGGATGAACTCGTCACATCCAGCGCAAGTTGAGATATGATGGAGTGCATTTTTGCAAGTTTGAAACTAAACCGTACTCAACTTTATATGCAGACTAAAAAGAAACGGAGGGAGTACATACTGCCCGATACCAACAAGTTAAGCCAGGTACGCACCTGTAGTCATCTGCGCACACCTTTTTGCTTGAAAGTTTGGACAAAAAGTTTAGAGCAGATGTACAGACAGGTCCAAGATCTTCCAGCTGCTACTACTCAGAGCTAGTTGGGTAGCCTCCCTCTAGACCATTGTGGTACTGTACGTGTCAGGCCGACCCCCTACCACCATCACCAGCATTTCCACGCGTGATTCGGTTTACTACTTGATAGGTGACGCGGCTTGCCGCTCGTTACCCGCAAAACGGCAGGCAACCAGATATGATTAACCGTTTTGAAAGATGATAGAGCTAAAGTGGTATGTGTACAAGTGATTTTAGCACACGAATATAGAGTTTCACAAGTCTAAACAATGTAGAAAAAACACCAGCAATCATTTAAAGAGGAATGTGAGAAAGAACACACTATGATAATATTGAGGAGAATAGCCCAAGCAAAGAGCTCGTCACATGTGAATCAAAGCAGGTCTATGTAAGCGGAATAAGGATGAAGTATTTTTAGTAGGTCTCAGAACCACATCTACATCTAACATCTTCAATCAAAGGGCTAAGACTCGTTCTTCAAAATACAAAAAACAAAATACACTGTTTTGCCTTGCCTTCCCCAGATATCATGATTTCGTTTCTTTTATGAAGATATCCAAAAGGATACCGCCGACCTTATCCACAGAAGAATTGAAGCATTAATATTGTCAATCATAACAAGGAAAATAACACGACAAAATATATATCATCTGACATCCTTTGCGGTGCTAAAAAATACTCCCTCCATTTCAAAATAAATGATCCAACTTTGTACTAACGTAGTACAAAGTTGGGTCATCTATTTTGGAACGAAGGGAGTAGTATGTAAGCAGGATGGGCATATTGTGCACAAGCAATTAGCATATAAGCTTAGGCGAGTATCACCGATTCAGATTATGTAAAAAGAAGTGGAGCATTGATCAGATAGTATATACACAACTTTATTCTTTTGTAATGAAATGTTTCTTCGACCTACTTTCCTTTTACACCAGTAGAAAAAGGGCCTTTTGTCCCGGTTCTAGAGGGCCTTTAGTCCCGGTTCTAGAACCGGGACTAAAGGGTCGTTACTAAAGGCCCCCCCTCCCCCCCCTTAGTCCCGGTTCTTATACGAACTGGGACTAAAGGCCCTCCACGTGGCTGCTGCCTGGAGGTCCATCTTTAGTCCCGCTTGGTAACACCAACCGGTACTAAAGAATTTTTTTTGAATTTTTTTATTTTTTTTGAAATATTTTCCCGATTTTCCAATTTCTGAATTATTTTAACCTCTAATCACCCCTCATCACTGCTCAATTTAATCTCTAATCACCCCTCATCATTCCAAATCATCTAACTTCCCGAATGGTCACCCATCCTCCTACTCCCCCAGCCTGAACACGCTTAACTTCCGGGTTCTACTAGAAGAATGCCCGTGCGTTGCAACGGGGCCACATTAACTTTAAGAGTTCAATATTACGACATTGGCGACCTTTTTTACCATCAAATCCTCACACACACAGACACACACTCTCCCTCCCTCTTCCTCACTCTCTATCCCCCTCTCCCTCTCTCTCTAACACACACACATATCCATCTTATTGGGTACGGGACCATAATCCATCTATTTCACACATACACGCTAGTGCATAACAATATGGATTATGTGTATTATATTTGCCACCAGAACTGAGGGAATTAATTTCATGTAAATCGACCCAGCCACAGCTCCAAGAATACGCGGAGAGAGGTGGCGGGTCGCGTCGGCGCCGTCAGCGCGGGCCACGGGCCCGCTTCCAAGTGCACGTGCAAATGCACGTCTTCACAAATATTATAACCAGATGTGAGAAATCACATGCATAGAAAAGACATTCTGATAGCAATCCAAATACCATACTCAATTGAATACCTAACCTGGACAATACTCTTATTTCTATGCGCCAAAAAAAATGGAATAGCAAAGCTAAGTATGCCTACATACGCTCAGATTATATATAAGGAATCTTGGTGAACAATTGCAACAAAGCACTAAGCAGCGATAAATTTAAATAAAAAATCCATTAACTATGCAGGCAGCAGGCTTGTTACAACATAGAGAGATAGGAAAATGTCACCTCCAGTAATGTAGCGCAAAGGAGTGGAACGAAGCATGAATGAGCGGTTGTCTGTTCTTCTCCATGTACATGGATCAGCAGTAGAGGCCAAGTATATAAGTACTTGACTGAACTCCACTCTTCGTGTACGGAGAGCCATGTCACCTTCTCACCGCTGCAGCATGGGAGGACGGCTGGTTCACGTGACCCTCCAGCTGGGGGATCCATGGTGGCTGACCGTCGAGCTCGAGGCAGAGAAGTTGAGGGCAGCAGTGGCGAGATCCATGCCGGCCAACCGGGCGAAGAGGAGGTCGTCGGGGAGGGACACATCGGCAAGATCCGGTCACCACGCGACCTGAAGAGCAACAGTGATCTCCACAAGCTGTAGGCCGACGGCGTGCTCCATCCCCTGCGATGGGGTGACCATGGCGGTGGCCACAGCTCCTCATGCTCGCCTCGATCTCGGCGACACACCCTGAGTGTAGGAGGCAGCAACGACCTCGACGAAATCATGGCCTCCATCCCGGAACGCATGAAGGACCTCGGCCCCGTCGCAACTCCTCCCGCCGTAGCCGCACGCGGCAGCGGACCGTGGGTAGGAGGGCAGGCGGCGTCGCCTCGGCTGACGGCAGGGAGCAGCGTTGATTTCGGGTAAGTGGGATCGCCACGAAGCACCCGGCCCGCGGCCGCGGGGAAGCACCCCGATCATGCTGCCAGGCCAATCCTTCTCCTCCGATCCCCTATCCCCGAAGATTGCGCCGCCGCCCCGGTCGTGTTGTTTCCATATGCCATTTTTTCCTGTACCTAAACAAACGCGGGCGAGCGGATGGTAGAGTTTTGGTCCGCCCTCTAAAATTGCTAAACACACTTTTGTGAGGATTATTGTTAATAAATGAATTCAATCATGTCGCTCTAAATAAATGGATTCAATCATGTGACTCTAATTACTTCGGATTGTTATGTGCACACTAAGCGGGGTGCAGTTAGGAAAGAAAATGTTTTCTAATTAAAGTGATTGAGTGATTTAAGTTAAGGTTAATTAATTTAGATTTGATTTTTAGTGATTGTTAGTAAAGTATGATGCGTCTTTAAAATCTTTTATTTGTTTCCTTAAAATCTATTATTTGTTTCCTAAAGAAATTTGCAATAATGGAAGGTATCGGTTGATTTGGATAAGTTAGTAAATTTAGATCCGTGATTGCGTGCACGTTTGGAAAGTGCTGATTTGCAAGAAAGAGCTGAGGGGTAAATAAACCGATGAATAAGAAACCAGCATCGAAAAAAATCTACGACGGTTAACCTACGAAAAAAACCGGACGAAAGTGGTGGGACAAAAAAACCTGGAAGCGAGACTACCAACTGCTCCATTAGGAGTAGAGATTCTCCCTCGTTTCCAAGTCTGCACTTGTTGTTTTCCTGACAATAGTAAGATGTCAATCCTATTAACCCTCAGGAGTTTAGCTTGAGCATGAAGTCACACATTTCACTGTTTGAGTTTGAAACTATTGTTCTAAAAAACAATAATTATTTAGTAACACTAATATTTCTTGAATAAGTATGACCATTGTTTGACCACAGTTTGACCAGATTTGACCAAAATTCAAAAAAACTGAAATAATTATTTAGTAACACTAATATTCTTGAATAATTATTTAGTAACACTAATACTTCTTGAATAAGTAGTTTGACCAGATTTAACGAAAATTTAAAAAACTGAAATTTGAGCATAACTTTTTTTCCTTTTAGGAATTTGAGGATTCTAAAAATTTGCAAACAGGCCGTAGGCTGTCAAAATCGGATGCGGATTTTCGTGCTGAACATTTTGATATATTATACGTTTTTTTCTGACATCGTATGCAAAAGTTATAGCCGTTTTACATTTTCCCTACACTTTTTGCAAAACATGTCCAAATTTAAGTTTTTAAATTTTCCTAACTAGTAGATGTGGTAACATAACTACATCTCGAAGGATTTTAACTTTTGAAGTTTTTATCATTTTCTTTTGCTTTTTACAAAACTGAAAAGGCGATACACCGGAGGGGGGAGGATGTAGGATTTGAAAATTGCACCATTAGTACCGGTTCGTGGCACGAACCGGTACTAATACTAATGGGCATCGCACCCTTTAGTCCTGGTTCGTGGCACCAACCGGGACTAAAGGTTCCATTTGAACCGGGAGTAATGCTGTACGGTGCCTCGCCGCTCGAATCGGACTAATGCTCAACAATTAGTTCCCGGTTCGTAATGCAACCGGTATTAATGCTCTTTCTGGTCGAACCAAAGCCCCTTTTTCTACTAGTGTTAGGTAAAACGAGCTCAACAATACAACTAATTGTGCCTTTGTTTTGCCTGCAAGGAGAAGTACTGAATAGAAAAATACAACTGGTCTACTTTCCTTTGATCTACAACAATACACCGATCTACAAATCATATATGAGAATGGTACATCTCTATCTTGCAGCGCTTCTTAAAATTGTAAGAGCAATTGTGGCTTTTCTTCTCTACAAAATTAAATCACGGTCATGTAGAACCCATAACACAATGAAGAACCCAACAGATCTCTATAGGTGTATACACCAACAAATATCAACTTGGTCATAGGACACCACAATCTATAATCTTATATTCAAGAAAAATTGTATCCCCCAAGCAACACATGAATAAATAGTTACCAACGGAAAAAGATAGACACTTAGAAAACATTCATGACCCGAAGCACATTAATTTTTACCTAATAATAAAAGAAGGAAACTTTCATAGTTCTTCATATGTCTTGTCTAAGTCGATCGTTTTTTTACTTATAATAAAGTTTGGTTTGGTCGGTTCGATTGTGTCGTGCACACCAGAGACATATCTGTTGTGTCCGCTTCGTACGTTGCCCTCAGCCCACACGTACGTGAACCACCACGTTGCTTGCCTGGATATTATTTTTGGACTTGATTGGATTTTTTTTTGGAAAGAATATACCTGTCCGGTTGTTTTTTTTCCATGACCCCTCACAACACGGTCCATCAGTTGGAATCGAACACAACATCCGTCGCCCCTTTCCCTGTCATCTCCCGTAAATATCGGCTCTTGAGAGAGAGAGAGAAGAGGTGGGGAAGGGTGGATCCGTGGAGCGGAGGAGCAGCCGAATCGTGCGCAAGCGAGGCCGATCCCACGCGGTGATTCATCCGGGTACGAAACTACGGGTTGGTCTATGCCGAGGCCGAGGCGGACGGCATAGAAGCCACCGAGGAGGTTGACGTGCTCATGCGGCAGTGGCAGCCAGTGCGTGTTGCGGCGTTGACAACTAAGGCACACAACGGCGGGGCCAGCTAGGGTATGTGGAAGCGGAGCCAGCTAAGACGTGTGGCGGCTGCATCGATTTAGGTGCGGCGGGCGGCGGGGGGGGTATGGGCCGCGCAGCCGGCCGATCAGACTCACAATTGATGGAGAGGTTGATGCGGCCGATGAGCTGGAGGCTGTGATGGTGGGGCGTTGCAGAGGTGGGCAAGTGCGGCCGGAGGGGATCGTCCTGGTCGACCAGGTTGTTCCGCCCAGGCTGCCCACCGGACTTCAATTCCCTACCGCTGTCAAGCTCTAGATTGAGCTTCTACTTGTAAAAAAGGGTCAAATGTGAGACACATTAGTCCGCGTTTGTAACAGAACCGGCACTAATGTGTCCATTAGTGCCGGTTCCAACGGCTAGGCGGGAGGAGATCTTTAGTACGGTTCGTGGCGAACCTTTAGCACCGGTTCGTGCCACGAACCGGTACTAATGAGAGTGGTGGCAGGATGTTGTCAGAGTGGGGCCCCTCCAGCACCTTTAGTACCGGTTCGTGCCACGAACCGGTACTAAAGGTCGTCCTATATAAACCCTTCGTCCACCAGCACTCTGTTCTTCCCCCTTTCCCCTCTCCCTCTCCTCTGTTCTTCCCTTCTTCCTCTCGAGTTCATCACAAAATTTGCCCAAAATTTGTCAAGATTTGCAGGCCCCCATCCATTCAAATGATCACAAAGGTTAGCAACTTTGTCCTTTCATCTCTCATTGCTAGATTAGCTCTTGCATTGGTTTATATAGTGATTAATTGTGGGTTTTAGTAATTTGGGAGGAATTATATGTGGTAGTATTTGATTTATATGCAAATTGAGGTCAAAATAACACTTAGTTTGCATATGTAGGTGTGGTTTACTTAGTGCCTTCTAAATCTCCGTCGTAACCACCGTCGATCGCCCGCACCGTCCCGTCGCCGGCACCACCTTGTGGTGAGCCTCTTGTTCATGAAATTTTATATAAAAAATTGATGTTTGTGTGATTTGGATATATAGTTACTCGTATAATTATCTTACCCGTACGTTGTTTGTTATACATAGTGCCATGGTTTTGATATCCGTCCCCGTCGGCCCTCGTCCTTGTTATGATTCGGATGTGGTATATTCTCTTTTAAAACTATTTGTTGCATTTCGTGTTTATGACAAATTATGCCCATCAAGTTGACATAGATATTTTTATCTAGGAGGTATGTGAACCGGAAATTCCAACCGACCCTATTGTCGAGAGGTTAAATTTAGTTGAAAGAGAAAACGAGTATTTGATGAAAGAAAAATTGAAAAGAATTGAGGGGGAGAAGATGGAATTGGAGTTGCATGTTGCCGATGTCGTCGATGATCACAAGATCAAGATGGAGAAAATGCGCTTGAAGATTAGAAAGATTAGAAAATATGCCATTGATAGTGAGGCTTGGTATCATTATGCTGTTGGATCAATTGTTACCTTAGTTGCGATCTTGATCGCATTTGTTGTTGCATTTAAATGCTTTAGCTAGAGAGTTATTTTTTTGTTGCATTTAAGTGTTGTATGAACTTTATGAATTGTATTAATTTGGTGTTTTCGGTGCTGTGTATTGAAGATGAGCCGGCAATGGATGTACGATGACCGATGTTCTCCCGAGTTCATTAATGGCGTGCATACTTTTCAGCTTGCGGCCGAGGCAAACAAGCGGGCGAATGGTTTTATGCCTTGTCCATGTGCTGGCTGTAAGAATGGTCACAATTACTCTACGTTAAGAACCATTACGTCCACCTGTTTGAGTCCGGTTTCATGCCCCACTATAATGTTTGGACCAAGCACGGAGAAAGAGGGGTTATGATGGAAGACAATGAAGAAGAAGAGGACGACGATAGCTATCCTGGCCATGGGTTCCCTGAATACGATGATACAACAATGGGGGAAGAAGCTGAGCCGGTAATGCGAGAAGAAGTTGAGCCGGCAATGCGGGAAGAAGCTGAAGAAGAGGCATCAGATGAGCCCGTTGATGATCTAGGTCGGGCCATTGCCGATGCAAAGAGAAACTGCGCAAGCGATTTGGAGAAGAAGAAGTTGCAGCGCATGTTAGAGGATCACAAAAAATTGTTGTACCCGAATTGCGAAGGTGACAAGAAAAAGCTGGGCACCATACTGGAATTGCTGCAATGGAAGGCAGAGAATGGTGTATCTGACAATGGATTTGGAAAGTTGCTGGTAATGATAAAGGATATGCTTCCAAAGGACAACGAAATGCCCGAGAGTACGTACGAAGCAAAGAAGGCTGTCTGCCCTCTAGGGTTAGAGGTGCAGAAGATACATGCATGCCCTAATGACTGCATCCTGTACCGCGGTGAGTACGAGGATTTGAATGCTTGCCCGGTATGCGGTGCATTGCGCTATAATATCAGCCGTGATGACCCTGGTGATGTCGAGGGCGAGCGCCCCTGGAAGAAGATTCCTGCCAAGGTGATGTGGTATGCTCCTATAATACCATGTTTGAAACGTTTGTTCCAAAACAAAGAGCATGCCAAGGCGATGCGATGGCACAGAGAAGACCGTAAGAAAGACGGAAAGTTGAGACCACCCACTGACGGGTCGCAGTGGAGAAAAATCGAAAGAAAGTACGGGAAGGAGTTTGCAGATGACGCAAGGAACGTATGGTTTGGTCTAAGCGCAGATGGTATTAATCCTTTTAGGGAGCAAAGCAGCAACCATAGCACCTGGCCTGTGACTCTATGTTTGTATAACCTTCCTCCTTGGTTGTGCATGAAGCGGAAGTTCATTATGATGCCAGTGCTCATCCAAGGGCCTAAGCAACCCGGCAACGACATTGATGTGTACCTTAGGCCATTAGTTGAAGAACTCTTACAACTGTGGAATGGAACAGGTGTACGTGCGTGGGATGAGCACAAACAAGAAGAATTTGACCTAAAGGCGTTGCTATTCGTGACCATCAATGATTGGCCTGCTCTCAGTAACCTTTCAGGACAGACAAACAAGGGATACCGCGCATGCATGCACTGTTTGGATGATACCGACAGTATATATTTGGACAATTGTAGGAAGAATGTGTACCTGGGACATCGTCGATTTCTTCCGAGCAGGCATCCCGTAAGAAAGAAAGGCAAGCATTTCAAAGGTGAGGCGGATCACCGGACGAAGCCTCGCCACCGTACTGGAGCTGATGTACATGATATGGTCAAGGATTTGAAGGTAGTCTTTGGAAAGGGTCCTGGTGGACAACCTGTTCCGAATGACGCTGACGGACGCGCACCCATGTGGAAGAAGAAATCTATATTTTGGGACCTGCCCTATTGGAAAGACCTAGAGGTCCGCTCCGCAATCGACATGATGCACGTGATGAAGAATCTTTGTGTGACCCTGCTTGGCTTCTTGGGCGTGTATGGGAAGACAAAAGATACACCTGAGGCACGGGAGGACCAGCAACATATGCACGGAAAATACGGCATACATTAGGGTCATGCAAGCTACGCTCTTACCAAAGAAGAGAAGGAAATCTTCTTTGAATGCCTGCTCAGTATTAAGGTACCGTCTGGATTCTCGTCGAATATAAAGGGAATAATAAACATGGCAGAGAAAAAGTTCCAGAACCTAAAGTCTCATGACTGCCATGTGATTATGACGCAACTGCTTCCGGTTGCATTGAGGGGGCTTCTACCAGAAAACGTTCGATTAGCCATTGTGAAGCTATGTGCATTCCTCAATGCAATCCCTCAGAAGGTAATCGATCCAGAAATCATACCAAGGTTAGAGAATGATTTGGTGCAATGTCTTGTCAGTTTCGAGTTGGTGTTCCCACCATCCTTCTTCAACATCATGACGCACGTCCTAGTTCACCTATGCGAAGAGATTAACGTTTTGGGTCGTGTATTTCAACATAATATGTTCCCCTTAGAGAGGTTCATGGGAGTCTTAAAGAAATATGTTCATAACCGTGCTAGGACAGAAGGAAGCATCTCCAAGGGCCATGAAAATGAGGAGGTCATTGAGTTTTGTATTGACTTTATTCCTGACCTTAAGCCGATTGGTGTTCCTGAATCGCGGCATAAGGGCAGACTGGATGAAAAAGGCACGCTAGGAGGGGATCAAATAATATGTATGGACGGACATTCTCTCAGTGAAGCACACTACACACTTCTACAGAATTCCTCCTTGGTGGCTCCGTATATGGACGAACACAAGAATTTGCTACGCTCCAAACACCCGGAGCAGTCTGATGACTGGATTACACGTGAACAAACCAGGAGTTTCGCCAGCTGGTTGCAGACACGTACCATGCATGACGCCTCTATTGAAGATGACCTGTACTTGCTGTCCCAGTTACCATCTTCGAATATAATGACTTTCAAAGGGTACGAGATAAATGGTAATACATTTTACACGATCGACCAAGATAAGAAGAGCACCAACCAAAACAGTGGTGTCCGCTTTGATGCAGAAACCAAGACGGGAAAGGAAACATATTATGGTTATATACAGGACATATGGGAACTTGACTATAGACGTGGTTTGAAGGTCCCTTTGTTTCGGTGCAAATGGGTCAATATGACACGAGGCGGGGTAACGGAAGACCCGCAGTACGGAATGACAACAGTGGATCTCAACAATCTTGCATATGCAGACGAACCATTCGTCCTAGCCAATGATGTGGCACAGGTTTTCTATGTGAAGGACATGTCTACCAAGCCGAGAAAAAGAAAAGATAAGGAAGCGAATGCATCATACGATGAGCCAAAGCAGCACATAGTTCTTTCTGGGAAGAGAAACATCGTGGGAGTGGATGACAAGACAGACATGTCAGGAGATTATGAAAAGTTTGATGAAATTGCTCCATTCACAGTGAATATTGACCCGAGCATCCCGTTAAATGATGAAGATTTTCCATGGTTACGACGCAAAGGGACACACACGAAGAAAAAGTTTCACACCCAAAGATCTGGGATGTGATCGGCTTCACTATATATCATCACTTTCTTCTGTGTTTCACACCCAGGAGGGAATCTCTGTAATAGTTAAGGTAGTTATGTGTTTTGGCATTTGAAACGCGAAGAAATTTTATGTGCAAACAAACTCTTTCATGCATTTACTAATTTTTTCAGCTAAATGACCCTGAAATTGAAAAGCACTTCAAATGAACTCAGAAAAGGTTGAAAGTTGGCATGGTATCATAATTTCACCCACATAGAATGTGCAAAAAAGTAGAGAGGGTTACCGCAAAAACTGGATGCACTTCGTGTACAAAATGGACAATCTCTTTCGAAGTATCAGGGTTTCGGACGAAAACTCATCTGTTACAAAGGCATTTCATTTTTTAAATAACCTAAGCATTACCAAATTGAATATAATGATAAAACACACTAATATTAAACATAAGAAAAAAGAATCACTGAAAAATCTATTTTCAAAGTTAAGTTATATTATTCACAAACTAGTGATTCACACAAATTTCAAATAATTCAAAATTTAAACTATTCAAATTTGAAAACTACGGGCACTAACAGAAAGTTTGTAATTTTTTGTACCTAAAGCAAAAGTATTCACAAAGAAACTCTAAATACAGAAAAAAAACAACTCAAAAATAAATAAAACAAAAATAAATAAAGCAAAAAAATAAGAAAATAAAAAAGCCCGCCTACTAGGCCAGAGCGGTCTGCATACGACTAGAAACCCAACGTGTTGTTGGGCCAGGATGCAGGCCCGCAAAGGCCCAGTAGGCCCACAGGGCAGCACAGAACATGTAGGCCCAGTAGGCCTGCTTTGGAGAGGAGTTCGAGAGAGCTACCACACGGGGGCTTATAAACCAGTGCGGACGCCCCTCGGCTAGCGAGGTGGGACTAAACTTGCCGCACCGCACCTGCGCCAGCGCACCCCCTTTAGTACCGGGTCATGGCACCAACCGGTACTAAAGGGGCAGCCTTTAGTACCGGTTGTAGCCACCACCCGGTACTAAAGGGGGTCGCTTCCCGCCGCTTGGGCTGGCCAAAATTGACCTTTAGTACCCGTTGGTGGCTCCAACCGGTACTAAAGGCCCATCCTATATAAGAAAACACTTCAAAAAATTCAGTTTCTCATCTGCTTCTTCTCCTCTACCTCGTCGCCCACCGCCCCCATTTCCATATCCCTCGTCGCCGCCCCCGTCGCCGCCCCGTCGCCGCCCCGGCCGTCCCCGTCCTCGTCGTCCCCGTCATCACCGCCGCCCCGTCCCGGCCGTCCCGCGTCGTCCCCGGCCGCCACGTCCCCGTCCCCATCGTCGCCGCACCATCCCCGTCCCCGTCGTCGCCGCCCCGTCCCTGTCCCCGTCGTCGCCACCCGTCGCCGCCCCCCGTCACCTCTCGCCTCGCCGGTGAGCACACACACACACACTTTGTTTTTCTGTTTTTTAGTTACATATTTTTTCTTCTTCTGTTTTTAGTTATAGAAATATTTATAGAAATGTTAGAAATTTTTCTGTTTTTTAGTTATAGAAATAGTTATAAAAAAGTTAGAAAATTTTCTTTTTTTAGTTAATAGAAATATTAGAAATGTTATACAAATGTTAGTTATATAGAAATGTTATAATTTTTTTTGTTTTTTAGTTATAGAAATATTAGAAATGTTATAGAAATGTTAGTTATATAGCATTGATAGAAATGTTATAGAAATGTTAGTTATATAGAAATGTTAGAAATTTTAGTTATCAAAATCCAATCATTAAAAAATGTTACTTTTTGCGGGCATATAGTATTTGTTCTCGACGATGCCCGGCCCGCATCCTCGCCGTCGACCCTTCCGCGACGACGTCCGGCTGACCCATGTCCGGGACTGGGCTCCGCCGGGCTGGCACTGGGAGGTGCTGCCTGGAGGGGCGCGCCTCTTGATGAGGAACCCGGCACCGGGTCCCGTCGTCGACCCTGATCTCCTTTGGTGGCGTTCGCGTGGGCCACTTTCGGTGCGGAGGGAGCCGGCCCCGCCGGAGGTGGTACGTCGTCGTGTCAGGGAGGAGGACGAGCACGTCTATCGCTACATGGTTGCGTTAGAGGGCAGCAGGTTCTCCAATACCTGGCAGGTTCTTCAGGGATCTCACTTGAGCTATGATCCTGTGAGGGTTCCTTCTCTTTGGGTGTCCAGCGCCCACGCCGCAAGAACCGCGAGTGGCCTAGATTCTTCTGTAGTATTCGATCTTTATTAGCTACCTAGCCAGTGATGTATTCGATATATAATATTCGAGACGATGTATTCGAGATTATATATTATTCGAGACGATGTATTCGAGATTATATCTATTATTCAAGACAATGTATTCGAGATTATATCTATTATTCGAGACGAAGTAATTTGAATACTAAATTGTTTTATTTATCTTTTGGATTAGTTAAATAAAAGCTATGGCGGACAATACCGGCAGAGAGGGAGAAGAGACCCTGTTCGATATCATACGCCATCCTCGCGGGCCAGATGATGATCAGAATGAAGAAGATTATGACGGCTCCGAATATCTAAACAACACCGGGGAGGGTGATATGATATTCAATCGCGACGACCGAATTGATGAAGTCATGAACTATGATTATGATGATGACGAAGAAAATGTTGATCTTGAAACAACAAAGACCGGCGAGGTATATTTATATAAGCAGGCATCTGGTGATCATCACATGTTTTAAATGACTTGAAGATATATTAACGAATCGATCTTTCTTCTTTCAGCCATCCGGATCGAGCAAATCTTCAGGCAGCAGGACAGTACGAGGCCCGAACAAAAAGTTGAAAGAGGGCGTAAAGTACATTATCGAGGCCATCAAACCTAATGGCAAACCATTAGCACCTAAGAAGACTACGGACAAGTTCATTCGTCAGTGCAGAGTTCTTGTGAAGGACCAACTCCCGATCTCCCTTCAAGAATGGAGAGAGCCAGCAAAGCCACATCCAGATCTTACTTTTGTCGATGACAGACAAAAACTTCTGCTTTGGGAAACTCTCATGGAACATTTCACCCTACCAGATCATTTCACAGATGCAGATGTGGAGAAAGTCAAGGACGCTGCTTTTAGGAAGATGGTGGTTGCATTCAACAACCACAAGAAACGTGTATGGGCCAACTACATCAAGGGAGGAAGGAAGACTCCAGTATTCAAGGGAACACTAGAGAAGCAAAGTGCTCATTGGGCCGATTTCGTGAAATTCAAGGAATCAGAATTATCTAAGGAACGATCAAGAATAAACAAGGCCAATGCCGCAAAAAAGGATAAGTTCCATAAGCTGGGGCCAGGTGGCTACACGGTGGCAATGCCTAAGTGGGATAAGTCTGAGAAAGAGATGGAGGATGCAGGTGTCACTCCGGTTACTAGGAGCTGCCCCCCCCCCCAGGTGCAGGACTTGGTTCTATGCGCATGGGGGGGAGTTGGACCCGAAGACAGGTGAAGTTTTGAAGAAGGCATGTCTGGACGGAGTCGAAGATAAGATACTTGTTGCAATAGAAGAGGCTCGAACAGGGGTGTTCGAGCCCAACAGAGAGAACGACGAGCTTACGCGTGCCCTGGGAAATCCTAAACAGCGGGAAGAACACGAGGCAAGGGCGTTATTCCATGGTATGAGGGGTTTTTGGACTGGAACGCCGACTACAGAAAGCGTGCGAGAAAGAAGATTGCGGAGGAGAAGAATAGGAAGATGGAGGAGGAGCAGAGGAAGTAGGACGCGGAACGCCTTCAAGGCCTAGAAGCAAGGCACGCGGACTTAGCACTCAAATTCTAGCAGAAGCAGCAGATCGACTCACTTAGCCAGGAAAGGGGGTCTCAGCAGCGGCAGCAGCAAGCGGATGATCATCCAGCATTGGATAGCACCGTCCCATCCATGCCGAGAAGCAGCGTTGGTTCCGCCCCGGGCGACGCACTGCTCGATACATACCCTGTGGATGACATCATAGAGAACACTAACTGTGAGCTACACTTCAAAATTAAGAACATATCCATGAAGGTGGCTGACGCAGTTTCTTTTACAATTACCCCCGAAGCAACCTTCCATTGCAACCCGATTCCAGCGGGCTATGCTCGTGTCTTGGTTGATGAGGTGGTGGACCAATATTCGGGGCTAGAGCTTGACATTCCTGGAGGTGACGAGGAGCACACACTGGGAGAGGCCAAACATCGTATCATCCTATGGAGAAAGGATTGCATCATCTTTCGAAGGCCACAGACACCTCGTCGAAGTCCGCCACCAAGTCACCAGACTCCCGCTCCTCCTCCAAGTCCGGCACAACAACTTTAGGCCACTCCTCCTCCAAGTCTGGCACAACTTCAGGCCACTCCTCCTCCAAGTCCGGCACCGCTTCAGGCCACTCCTCCTCCTCCAACTCAACCATGTCAGTCGTCTCCGCTGCCTCAGCAATCAGGGAAGAGAGCCGCCGCAGCTATGGTGCGTAGCGGTACAAGTCGAGGTAGTACGGGAGGTACAGGCGGAGGCAAGTGATTTCAATATGGTCCAAGCCTCGCGCCTCTTCCGGCCTTACGACAAGTCCGTGGAGGAAAACGCAGCCATAGTGAAGGCCCATGTGGAAGCCCATTTTGCACCGAAACCGGCACCGCCGCCAAGGGAGAAAGTGCCCGAGGAAAAGATTGACCACTTCATTCGTATGGCTAAACCACCAGCTCCCAAGCCTGTTGACACAGACTATGAGTGCCACATCAGGAAGTTAAATCGAGCACGTCTACAGAAGGAGGCGAGCTCGAGCTCGAGCAAACAACAAGCAGCTGTCAAAAACTGCAGGAAAACCGTTCCCCAGCTGGGAGAACAGGCGGCGCAATCGATCCCCCCGCTTGTTGTGCCAACAACACATAAGAGTACGCACGCCCAATATTATTGTGGGCAAACCGTTAACGTTCCCGGGCAGGGCGATGTGGTAATAACCTAGGAGCATATAATGCAGGCTGATATGCTCAAGATCACTGTTGGACAACTCCTCGAAATCGAGCCCATGTTTCCGCTTAGAGAGGAGGAAATAAAACGGAAATATGTCCGGGGGCCAACCTTTGGTCGAGCCAGACGAGGTCAAGAAGTTCCCAACGAGAATGTATGAATTGCATCAATGGTACATGAACATTACCAAGATTTCCAATCGAGAGTCCCTCATGGTGAATGTCAAGAAGGATCATTACTACCATGAGAAAGCTGTGGCCGTTGAGTATTCTGAACTGTTTCAATTATACAATCAAGACGCACTCGACAAATCTATCGTCAGTTGCTATTGTCTGTAAGTGATTTCTTTCTGTAATTTAAGTCTCAAGCTAGCTGTAGTGATCATTTTGATCAATCATTACCTGTAATTATCCTCACTATATTCTTTTCTGTGGTATTATGCATGATGAAGATGTATGAAATGAAAAAAGGTGGATGCTATGGCATTGGTTTCATTGACCCAAATACCGTTAATGAATACACATGGCAATTAGTACTACAAATTCTATTTTTTCCTACTAGCTAGCTACATGTTATTGGTTACATATGCCCGCTTAATTAAGACATGCAAACGTGTGTGCATGCAGATTTCACTGGATCTTGTGTATCATTAAAGTTGATGAAGGAACAGTTGAAGTACCAGACTCACTACTCAAAAAAACTGACTACAACATCTTGTTTGGGATAGTCAACAGGTAATTTCAATCATTATTAACTATATATCTCGGCCTATTTAGTTCGTCATTTCCTGATATGAACTATTTAATAACCCCTTTATTCATTTTCTTTGTCGGCGGGCAGGGCTTGGGGGCAAGGTTCATTAGCGTCACTCCAGGCCAATGGAAACGAAAGCTGAAATGGTATCGACCCGAGGTAAGTAATTAAGTAGTACTAGCTAGCTAGCTAGCTGCCATCTCTTTAATTATCATGCTTGATTAATTATTATCTGATCAAATTCCATTCTCGTCAAGGCTCTTGAGCGGGCGCAGGGGACTGATCTGTGTGCATACCGCGTTTGCGAGAACATTCCCGGCGTCCGAAAGGAGCAGATCTCAAAGACAGGAATGGGTACATTTGTGAGAACACTATTCACAATTTTTACACCATTATCGATATCTAGTCACACAACTAATACACATGCATATTGATCTCCTTCTTAACAGTTCACAGAGCTGCGGGAGAGGCTTCTACCAACGGAGCACGTACAAGCACTTCAAGAGGAAATAGCGGGATTTTGCTCAACCAGGTCATAGATCCGAACGGAGAATACCATTACCCGCTACCGCCCCCATGAACCACTTCCAATTGTCATCGTGCTCCGAAGGCACCAATTAGGCTAATGCCACTGGCTCCGAAGGCAACATGTAGGAGAAATTGTATATAGCTAGCTAATTATATATATATATGTGTGTGTGTGTATGTGTGAATTAATATGGTGGTTTTTGAGACATTTGATGATATATATATATATATATGATCGGTTCTACTAGAAATTCTATTTATATATATGCATAACGTGTACAATGTGTAGTATCGTAAAATACCAGCAAACGAAAAAGAATTAAATGGAAAACACAAAATTAAATGAAAAAGAAATCATAAACCCAAACCCCCCCCAACCTTTTAATACCGGTTGGTGTCACCAACCGGTACTAAAGGGCTCCCTGCCGCCGGAGCTGGCTCGTGCCACGTGGTTGCCCTTTAGCACCGGTTCGTGCTGAACCGGTACTAAAGGGGGGGGGCTTTAGTCCCCACACATCAGTGCCGGTTACAGAACCAGCACTAAAGGTCCTTACGAACGGGTGCTATAGCCCTGTTCTGCACTAGTATTCGCCTGGACACATCTATCGATGCGAAACTGTGTTTCCTCCTACGGCCGTTTGTTCCGCTCAGCGTTTCCTCTGTTTCTTAGAGGAGAAGGCCTCCGAGGAGGTTCATGGAAGCACAGAAGTGTTCAAATGAGATTAGGTAACAAGCATGCTTTCCTATTTCCCATCTGATGTAGAAATATGGTGCGTATGTATGGCTGTGCTGGCTTTTGATTTTCCCCCCTATGCATTGACTTGATCAAGTATATAGCTAGCCGGATGAGCACAGATGACCAATGATGCAGTGATAGAAGAATTTATATCTAGACTAAACCCCACAGTGGGAATTTCCATAAGATATACAATCTCGATGCTCATGGTTTCTTCAGCATATATAGTCTCTACTATGTAATTCTCTGTGCAACCAAGTTAACTGTGCAAGAGCCATTAAATATATCCTTAGACTTGCATAGAAATAATTGTTTTTTAACTATTGTTTGGTGATTGTGTCTCTCCCAGCCAATTTCTAGAAGATTTAAATACCTTTTACTATTCTGGATGCAGTAGACTATCCTGGCTTTTTGTAATTGTAGAATTACTAAGTTTCATGTTGACTAGGGACCAATTCCGGATGCTTGCAAATTGTTAGAATTTCATCGCTCTTCATTTTATCCAGCATTTGTTGTGTCCTGTAGCTTTCATATAGCTTTCTGGCTATAAACTACATGCACCTAGCAGTAAGTTATTTCTTTAGAACTACATGCATCAAGCATTTGTTGTGTCATGTAGCTTTCATTACCATCCTCATCTATTTTACGCGGTCCACTCACACCCTGCTGTAATCCCTACTTGAACATGGTGCTTTATGCCACATATTATGATCCAATGATGTGTTGCCATCCTATGATGTTTTGAGTAGATATCCTTTGTCTTTAGGTTGATTGATGATCTAGATTGGTATGAGTTGTATGTTTTATTTTGGTGCTGTCCTATTGTGCCCTCCGTGTCGCGCAAGTGCGAGGGATTCCCGCTGAAGGGTGTTGCAATACCTTCATGATTCGCTTATAGTGGGTTGCTTGAGTGACAGAAGCATAAACCCGAGTAAGGGGGTTGTTGCGTATGGGATAAAGGGGAGCCGTCTTGGACGCTCAAGGCGGCGCGAAGAAGCGCCGGGCCGGGCCGAGCGCGCTTGGCGGTCGGTCGAAGAAATTCAAGGGAGCGGCCGCCGCGACCAAGCGGGAAGAGGCGGCCGCGAAAGCCAACCGCTTCTGCAAGGAAGTGAAGAAGCCGCCACAGGTCTCCGCGTGAGTGCCTCCGCCCTTCATCTTTATTTTCTCTTTGTTGATCTTGGATGAGTCTTTTACATGCTTCCCTCGCTTCAGGGCTCCCCTCACTCTTGAGAGGGTTGCCGCCGCCTCCGTCATGGGGTCGGCGGAGACGTCTGCCACCACTCGGCGGATTGACCCCACCGCCGACCTCCGGGAGGAGACGGAGCGGAACGCGCAGGAGAAGCGCGAGGAGGAAGAGGCCACCCGCTTGGAGAAAGCGGAGGCCGAGAAGGCGGAGGCCTCCGCCCAGAAAAAGCTGGAGGAGGCCGAGGCCGCCGTCTCGACAAGGCGGCAGGATGAGGAAGTCACGCACCGGCGATCGGCGGTGTTCGTCACCCCTCTGAACTCTGCACCGCCGCCTCCGCAGTTCACGGGGCAGTCAGGGGAAGCCGGCGGCGAGTTCCCGATCATGGAGAGGGGCGGCGGCGACGCCTCCATGCCGGACGCGGTCGTGCCGCCACCGCCGCCTCCGCCGCCGTCTGGGAGCGCGCAAGGGAAACAGTCGGCGGACCCGCCGGTGCCGCCGACTGAAGACGAGGCCATGGCGAAGCTACTCCTTCAAATTGGCTCGCCAACGCGCCGCCGTCTTGAGAAGGTGACTTCGGCGCCACGCCCCTTGGAGACAGGCACCGCCAGCTCGACGATCCCAGACGCTGAAGCGATGAGCGCCGCACCCATTAGGTGGGTGCGAGGAGGCGGCACGGGCTCGCTGAACCAGGCGCTTCTAGATGTCCAGACAAAGCTGCGAGCTGAGGGCGACGCTATCCAGAACTGCACCAAGGCGCAGCTGGCGTCGCGGGCAGCCGTCCGGGTATGCTTTCTCCTTTGTCTTTGTTTTCTTGTTCCTCTCTGTGGGGGCATGCCAGCGCACCCACTGGGTGTAGTCCCTGAGTTTCGGGCCAGCTGCTGAGCAGGCAGCTCAGAACTCCAATTGGCGAGTTCCAAGTACTAACTTTTGTCTGAAATACTTGTCACAGGACTATCACAACCTCCGCGTTACCGCCTTCAACCACAACGTTGAAGAGCTGGGCAAGCGGACCGCCGACTTGTTGGGGAGTCGGAGTGAGTCCTTTTTCTTCTCTGCAGGGGCGCGCTGGCGGACCCGCGGGCTGTAGTCCTCGAGATTCGGGCCGACTGCTGAGCAGTCGTGCCGGATCTCCCCGGTGACCTTCTTTTATTGATGACTTAACGCCTTCTTTCTTCTTTCTCTTCAGAGGCCAAAGCCACTCTTCAGCAGCAGCTGGGCGAAGCCAACACCGCGTTGCGCGCCAAGGGGGAGGAGTGCGGCAAGCTCGCCGCAGAGCGCGACTTGCTGGTCGCACAATTGGCAGAGCAGAAGGAGCTGCTTAAGAAGACGTAGAAGGAGGCGGAAGAAAAGGAGACCGCCCTCCTGGCCGAGTTCGCGAGCGAGCGCTCCTCCTGGACTGACAAGGAGGCAATGCTGGCCTCCGGCTTCCACGAGATCGAGGACCTCGTTGACGGTGAGCTTCTTTACTTTTCTTCTTAGAGTTGCCGACTATGGGTCGGGCCGACTCCTGGTTTTTTGACTTGTTCTTCATTCTTTTCGCCTTGGAAGACTTCTTCCCCGGCCACTCGCAGGCTGCCAATCAAGCCATCGAGGCTGATCACGAGGGGCGGATGGCAGATGGTGCGGAGATCGCCGCCGACGCCCCCCGGACTCTTAACGAACAGATTCTGAGCATTGAGGCTCGTCTGCGGCCGGCCCACCGGATGCTGCGCCGGATTCAATGTGTCGGCGCCTAGGCGATCGCTGCCCTGTGGCCAGACATGCAGGCTCTGCGCACCCCCAGTCGGACTGCCGACTGGCTGGAGGTCGTGGCTGGCCGTCTAGAGGCCTGGAAGGGTTCCTCAGCCCGGGCTGGAGCGCGCCGAGCCTTGGAATTCGTCAAGGCGTGGTATCCGGGGCTGGACCTAGACCGGCTGGCCACACTCCAGTCAGAGGCCCAGCCGGAGCTGGCAGCCGCGGAAGACGCCCTCTTCAAGCACGCGGCGGTGATCGCCGAGTATACCGACACCAGCATCTTTGTCCCCGAGCGGGCTGAAGACGGCGAGGAGGCACCGCCGGAGTGGTTTGGGATGAACCCAGACTACGGCGAGGACTCGGTGGAGGTGATCGGCTCCAGCGTCGAGGAGGAAGGCGAGGCAGAGGACGAAGGCGAGACGGAGGCACCAGAAGACGGAGCGGACGGCCAGCCTCAGCTCGACCGCGCCTCCAGCAACAAGCCGCGCCCGACCAAGCCGGCTGCCGCCGGAGGTGATCAAGCCGAGACTGCCCAGCCGGCCATACCAACGCCTGACACCACCGTCTCCTTCGACCCTCCGAACCCGTTTGCCGCTTCCTAGGCTGCCGCCTTATCTTTGTTTTATCTGCTTTAGTAGTCTTTGGAGAACTTGTTAATTTGCACAATTCCACCCGCGGGGTGTATTTTGAACTTCTGCTTGAAGACTCGGCCAAGGGCCTTTGTTATGTAAATATTTATCCGACTTCTACCTTTTCTTGCTCGTTGCTCCTTTGGCTTTTTTCCTTTGCCGCCTTCCCTTAGTTGCCGTCTTGCCAATCGGACAACCGCTCTGCGGACTGCCGCTGGATCAAGTACTTGGCTACTTTGGGAAGGCAAGTACTTAGCCGTTCTAGAGTTTCTTAGCAAGTTGAATAGCAGGCGGCGAGCCGACTGCTCAAGAGTCGGTTTGCGAAAAGAGGCTGGAAGCCGGCTTAAACTATGTCTATACTTTGAGTCCTTAGCCATTTTTCATGCGAACACCCATTCTTCCTTACTCCTGCCCACCA
Organism: Triticum urartu; assembly: GCF_003073215.2. Classification (NCBI taxonomy): domain Eukaryota; kingdom Viridiplantae; phylum Streptophyta; class Magnoliopsida; order Poales; family Poaceae; genus Triticum; species Triticum urartu. The sequence goes on along the minus strand of NC_053028.1, from coordinate 657,292,505 downwards.
GACAGTCGCTCTGCGAGCTACGGCTTCTGACAGGAGATGGCTTGGGTGCTACCCACTACTTGTCCGGTTGCAGGAAGCATTTCATAGTGCAAGGCGGCAAGTCCCCGGGCCGACTAGTCGAACCCGGTGCCAAGCGGCATAAAGAGTAACATACTCATAGGCACAATTCTTATCATATAGATAAAAGAGGGCAGTCCCCGAGCTCTTCTCGGGGGGCCCGAAGTCTTGGAACTTTAATACAAAAGGTAGCGTGGTACAAACTGCATTAACTGTAAAATCTTCGGAGGAGATTTGCATTCCATGGCCGCTCCGTCTCTTTGTCGGAGTCGTCTCTCTTGCACGCTCGGGGCTTCTGAGCGTCGATCAAGTAGTAGGAGTCGTTGCCTAGCACTTTGCTGATGATGAAAGGGCCTTCCCAAGGCGCCGATAGCTTGTGCTGGCCGGCTGTCCGCTGGATCTGTCGGAGCACAAGGTCGCCCTCTTGGAAAGATCTCGGCCTGACCTCCTTGTTGTAGTATCGGCGCAGGCTCTGCTGGTAGATGTTGAACCGGCTGAGTGCCCACATCCGGCCCTCTTCCAGCAGATCGACGCCGTCTTGACATGCTTCTTCTGCTTCCTCCTCGGTGTACATGGTGACTCGCGGGGAGTCGAAATCTATGTCCGTTGGGATGACGGCTTCGGCACCGTAGACGAGGAAGAAAGGCGTGAAGCCGGTTGACTTGTTTGGAGTTGTGCGTAGACTCCAGAGGACGGCTGGCAACTCGTCAAGCCAACAGCTGGCCGAACGCTCCAGCGGTTCGACCAGTTGAGGCTTGATGCCGGACAGGATGAGGCCGTTTGCTTGCTCCACCTGGACGTTTGACTGCGGATGGGCAACGGACGCTAAGTCCAGTCGGATGCCCTGTGTCGCACAGAAACGGGCCAAGGCACCTTTGACAAAATTTGTGCCGTTGTCGGTGATGATGCTGTGTGGTATTCCGTACCGAATTGTGATGTCGGAGATGAAAGTCACTGCAGTCGGACCATTCAACTTCTTGATGGGCTTTGCTTCTATCCACTTGGTGAAGTTGTCCACCGCAACAAGTAAGTGAGTTAGGCCACCTCGTGCCGTCTTGAATGGTCCCTCCATGTCCAGGCCCCAAACTGCAAAGGGCCAGGCGATGGGGATAGTCTTGAGTGCGGAAGCCGGCTGATGCGGCTTGGAGCGGAACTTCTGGCACCCCTTGCATTTTTGGACCAATTCCTTGGCCTCTTCTAAGGCTGTTGGCCAGAAGAAACCGTGTTGGAATGCTTTGGCGACGAGTGCTCTTGAAGCCGCATGGTGGCCGCACTCGCCTTGATGGATGTCTTTGAGAATTGCTTGGCCTTGCTCTGGCTCTACGCAGCGGTGGTACACACCAGTGACGCTGCGCCTGACCAGCTCTCTGTTGACTATGGTGTAGGCTGCTGCTCGTCGTTGTACTTGCCGAGCTAAGATCTCATCAGTCGGCAGCTCTTTGCTCACCAGGAATTTAAGGATGGGCTGGGCCCATGAGGGTGCTGCTATTTCTTCGACTATCAGAACTGCGACTTGGATGAGGGCGGCTGGGCTGGGAGGCGGCAGGCTGGAGTCGGCAACCACTTGCTGGATTGATGAAGTCCCCGGGCCGACTGGTGCAGCCCTCGGGCCGAGTTCTGGAGTCTTCGGGCTGGCCGCCGCAGTCACCGGGCCGGCTTCGACTGTGGCGATTCTGGAGCCATCTGCCAAAATTCTCGTGTCGTCTGCTGGATCTCTGGAGTCGGATCCGACTTCTTCGGGAGGAGCCGGCACAAAGATGGAGTCTGATTCTGGTGAAGGCTTGACAGACGGCTTGAGGAGGCGCCGAAGGGCGACGCCGGATGGTATTGCTTGACGGGTGGAGCCGATTCGTGCCAGGGTGTCTGCTTGGTCGTTGTCGTTTCTTGGCACATGGAGGAACTCACACCCTTCAAAATATCCACTAAGTTGCTGCATGAGGAAGCAGTAGCTCGCCATGTTTGCAACCTTGGCGTCCCAGTTGTCACAGCCCTAGATTTTGCTTGCCATTAGTTTCCTTAAAGCATCCATGCATCATGTTTATTTTTCAATTAAATTTGAAATGGGGATTGGTGAACCCTAGCACCAAATGAAATTCAAATAGGTTCAAATAAAATATTTTTCAATGACCCAGAATGCCCTTTGGAAATGTTCGTGATTTATGATAAAGGTGAAAACCTCTGCCAAAAATGATGAACATAATTATAGGTCATTCCTGGATTTTTGGATTAAATCATATTGTATTTGAATTGGAGCATTTAATGTCTATAAATATTTTAAATGCTTCAATACTTCTGAAAACAATTGGGGTTGTTGGAAATAATCCAAACACTGCCCACAATTATTTTCAGGATTTTACAAAATGGATTAGTATTTTTACTAATTCAAAACAGAATAAAAGAAATAGAAAACTAAAACAAAAAGAAAAGAGAGTTTACCTGTAACCTACCTGGACCTTACCTGGCGGCCCAGCTGTTGGCCCAGCCCACCAAGGCACCAACCCACCTTGCTAGTCGTCTCCTAGCATCTGCCAGGAGGACGACACCGTGTCGACGCGCGCACCCGCAGAGGCCTCCACCTCCTGCTTCGTGTTGGCGGCCTCCCCTCGAGCCTATCTGCGCCTGGAGACTTCATGCAGCCTCCTCCCTCCTTCCCCACTCCTCTCTAGCTCTCTGCCTCTCCCCTAGCGCCAAATTCGAGCAGCCCCGAGAGAAAACCGCCAGCCACCGTTGCCGCCAGTGCGCCCACCGCCGTTCCCGTGCCAAACCACCGTGGCCTTAAGCACCACAGACGAGCACCGCATCTCCACGCCGAAGATTGAGTCCTCGGATGGCCTGCAGCTGCGCCACCATCGCCGTCTTTGCCGCCTTGGCCGCCGGACGTCGTCCTCAAATCGCCGGCTACGGAGCGTCCCCGCCCTCTCCTTCCTCTCCATTCAAACCCTGGTGAGCCCATGGTAAAGACCCTTCTAATCCCCTGGCCTCGTACGCCCCCTAGCTAGCTTTCCCACCTTGGCCGAAGCTCGCCGTCCGCCATTGCCGATGCTCCACTTAGTGTCGAGCTCGTCTTGCCTTGCGCTACTTCCCGTCGTGCTCCGGGTGGCCAGGTGATGCCGCCCAGCCCCTTCTTTGGGTCGCTAGCACCACACGGCCCCGCGCAGACGCACCACCGTAGCTCCGGCCGCCGCCAACTCGCCGTCTCCGCTGTTGCACGCCACCCCAGCGCCGCCCGTGGCCACCAACGGACGCGCCTCGTTGCGCCGCTTCCAACGCGCCCGGCCGCGCGACCTCTCGTCGCCGGAGTTGGCCGGACGAACAGCCTCGCCGTGCTCTGTTTACGTCGGTGATTATAACGCCGGCGATGATGACGTGGCACCGTCATTAGCAATTAATGACCCCGTTAATTAACCACACTCTCACAGACATCCGGGCCCCACCACCCAACAGACCGGCTAACTAAATAAGATTAAGTTTAATCTAATTCTAGTGGGCCCACATATCAGTTTTGACTATGCTGATGTGGCCGTCGACCCGACCCCACATGTCTGCCTCTCTAGCTGACCCCATGTCACTGACCAGCGGGCCCCGTTGGTCAGGTTTGACCTGGACCGACCAGTTGACTTCCTGACGTGGTGCTGATCTCACTTTGACGTCATAAATCTTTTCTGGAATTAAAATAAATCAGAAATGATTTATAAATTTCAGAAAATACCCCAAACTTCAAAAATTCATAGTAATTCAACCGTAACTCCAAATCAAACAAATTATATATGAAAAATTATCAGAAAAATTCAAGGAATCCATCTGTACCATTTTCATGCATGTTTGAGCAAGTTAACCTCACTGTTTAAGATGAAACATGATTAGGGCAAAATTTTCATAATAGATTTGGAGTTGGAATTTGATATAGTTTGAATTCCACTTCAATTAAGATGAATTTATGTTGCATTAGCCCAAATCACAGCATATTGCCATGTCATGATCATGCATCATATTGTTGCATTGCATTGATTGTGCTCTCCCTCTCTGTTGCCGGTATTCGTCCCCTCTCGGTAGGCGTATTACGATGATGAGATCGATGACACCGATGAAGAACTATACTATCTTCAGAAGTGACAGGCAAGCAAAACCCCCTTGTTCATTCCGATACAATCCCACTCTCTCGCTCCTGCTCTCTTTTACTGCATTAGGGAAAGAACGATTCAACTATTACATGCTGCGGTAGTTGAACCCCTTTCCTCTGCATGACCTGTCATTGCCACAGTAAATAGATGAAACCCACTAGCATGAGTAGGAGTTGTTTGAGCCCCGATGTGCCTACTCATTCATGCTTGTTTGTCATGCCTGCTATTGCTTAGAGTTGTGTCAGGTCTGATTCATCGGGAATGAATTGGAATGTGGTGAACATGTCCTACTATTGAGAGCTAAGTGTGTGAACACGATTTGGTAAAGGTAGCGGTGAGAGGCCATGTAGGAGTACATGGTGGGTTGTCTCATTGCAGCCGTCCTCAGGAACTGAGTCCTGTGTTTGTGATCCATGAACAGTTACTACAACACATTGGGTTCCGGCAACTCGGCCCCTCTCGGCTTATTAATCAACTCGATCTCTGTCCAGGAGTTGCAACTAGTTTCTGGTGTTTGTAGGTAGTGTTAGTAGTCTACCAAGTGGCACCCGGTATAGGTGGGCTTGGGACAGACTAGGCACCGTGGCACGGTGTACCAAGTGGCACCCGGATGGTGGGCTTGGGAACCCTGCTCACATCATTTGGGGCCGTGAGCGACACCTCGGCCGGATCTCCTTGCGGATGGAACCCGAATAGGCGATAAACCTGGACGAGAGACTTGTTGGTTAGTCAGGTCGTGGCTGACTCCCTCGCCCGGCTTTCCGCTTGAAGGTTGCCGAGGTACATGACGTGTACAGGGCTATAAGTGGCGAGAGCGTGTGTGAAGAAGTACACCCCTGCAGGGTTATCATTATCTATTTGAATAGCCGGATTCCTCGGATATGGAAACTTGGACCCCTTGCATAGTTCATAGACAAGTGAAAGTGGATACTCTAAAATGCGCAAGATAAGCGTGAGTGCTATGGATGGCGTTCTCGTAGGGAGACGGGAGCGGATCCATAGTGGTGTATTGATATGGTGAATATGTGGACTCGTGTGCGCCACCTCAAAAGAGTTACTTGCAGTCGTAGTTCAGGATAGCCACTGAGTCAAAGCTGGCTTGCTGCAGTTAAACTCCACCACCCCCCTTTGTTGATACTGATGCATATGTAGCTAGTTCTGATGTAAGTCTTGCTGGGTACATTTGTACTCACGTTTGCTTATTTTATGTTTGCAGAGAGACTTCAGTCTCGCTAGTAGTTCCACGTGGACTTCGACGTTTAGCTTGATACCTCAGCTACGATCTTGTGCCCTCGGCAGGATCTGGTAGATAGTCAGGCTTCTCAGCCTTTTTCATTTATAGATGTCTGTACTCAGACATGTTAAGCTTCCGCATGTGCTTTGACTTGTATGCTATGATTGTTGGGTCATGAGACCCATGTTTGTAATATCTCGCTCCTCGGAGCCTAATGAATAAATACTTGAGTCGTAGAGTCTTGTTGTGATGCCATGTTGTATTTACACATATCGAGCATATTGTGTGTATGATTGAAATGCTTGGTATGTGTGGGATCCGACAACCTAGTTGTTTATCCTTGGTAGCCTCTCTTATGGGGAAATGTAGTCTTGTGCTTCCATGAGCCATAGTAGTCCGCTACAGCCCGGTTCACCGGAGTCCTGCTAGCCCAGCACTACTGCTCAGGACACTTGACTGGCCGGCATGTGTTTCACTTCGTTCCTGTGTCTGTCCCTTCGGGGAAATGTCATGCGGTGACATCCGGAGTCCTGCCTAGCCTGCTACAGCCCGGGTTACCGGAGTCCTGTTAGCCCAGTGCTACAGCCTGGATTCACACGCTGCTGACCGACATGCTCGAGTTGATTCATGTATGCCTGTCCATGGGTTAGTGCCGCTTTGGGTTCACGACTAGCCATGTCGGCCCGGGTTCTTTGTCATATGGATGCTAGCGACACTATCATATACGTGAGCCAAAAGGCGCAAACGGTCCCGGGCCATGGTAAGGCGACACCTGTGGGAATACCGTGCGTGAGGCCGCAAAGTGATATGAGGTGTTACCGGCTAGATCGATGTGACTTGGAATCAGGGTCCTGACAGCTTTGGTATCAGAGCCTGACTGCCTGTAGGATTACCAAGCCAAACCGGTCGAAGTTGTGTCTAGAAATGCTTTAGTTATAAGGGAATTGATTGTGGATGGGAACGTAAGGCTCTTTTTACTCCTTATCCTCATGACCTTCTGATCTGAGTCATCTTATCTTTTCTACGGGGTTAAGAACTAGGCTTCTCTTCTATCTCTCAGGATGACGTGTTACTAAACCGTAGTTGCCTAGGATTGTTGAGTTCAAGCCTCAGTTCAGTTCCTACTACTTCCATATGTTCATAGCTGGCCTCAGAACCTTGATATTGTGATGTTGAGTGGTTATGCCACCATTTTGCAGGATGTCTCAAATCTTTTTGAGCATTTACAGCCGTTATGCTGTCCGAGTCATCCCAGGTTTCTAAATAGTCTGATGCATTTGCAAATCCTTCTTTCCGTTCCCAGGATGTCCTTTATGCCAGATTAACCACTACTAGTCGTGAGTTGAGGTAACTCCGTTGCTCGGATATGGTTGGAGCTATTATTATGACCCTAGGTGTTTTAGAGTCACCTAGTAAATCTAGCCCATGTTTTGTGGTTCCCGGTGTGATGATCTGGCCACCATTCTCAAAAGCATCCCGTGATGTTATTAGTTAGTAGGCATTCTATTCCTGGGTTTTTGAACCCGAGATTCACCCTACTTACTTCATGTTGATAGTGTTTTGCTCGTTCCTTTAGGATATTAGTAACCCGTTTGTGATAGTCCTCGAGTCCGTGGTATTTCCTTCTTCCAAATACCATGAACCACTTATGGCAGAAGTTCTGTTGAACCAAAAGCTCACAATCAGAGTACTCTTGAGGAGTTTCTGCATTTATAATTGTGATTCCGCCAGTTCCTACCTTCCTGCATGGGTTATTCTGGAAGAAACCTGTTGAACTTGGTTCGACATATTAATCTATGCATCCACAACTCAGAAAGATATATGTCCTCTTGAGTTGTCCCTCTTCATTTGTATTCCGACCATCTCTATCAATTGATAGTCAGGAGTAATTGTGCATCCGTGTTATCGATGCTTATATTCTTGTGGTCCGTCAAGCCATCCTATTTAGAATGACTAGGAGAAACAAACTCCAGCACCTTATCCATATCTAGGATTGGGTCAAAGCAGTTGTAATCCGCAAATCAAATGCCAATCCAGTTTTTGATTCTGCTCTACCTTGGAGTATTACCATCTTTATATCAATATTGTCATGGAAATTGCACACCATCCTATGAACTCTTGATACAGTGATACTTCTTGCCATCATTGTTCATTCCCCGGTTCCCGTGTTTTTATAACCGGAATGCCGGCAAGTGAGCCATGATGTGTGAAACCAATACTCCTAGCAACTCCGTTGCTTGGTAGTTAATGGACAATATTCTCATTCTTAGCATGTTGGTTATTAAATCATCATCCTAAGATTGATCGTGCTACCTAGTCCTTATTTTTGGTGCACTCTTCGATCAATGAGTTAGGATTGTGTCAATTCCTCACTCTTTTTTATCATATCATCTTGCCCTGAAAAGCAAGATTGTTCTCGAGCTTAATAACATATCGGTGGTTCGTGATTTTCCGAATATCTCTCAGAAGTATTACCAGGTTGTCACCTGACCGCTATGTTGAGTTCGTGATCATGTTGGTTTTCCTCCAAACCACCCATTCTCCAAGAATCTGTGTTGGATACCCTGAGCTAGTTGGTTAAGCTAAACAACAACTTGTAGAGTTGGAAGATGAAAGCTTGTCTGACTTAGTTCATGATAAGGGATATCGTTTTGTGTGTGTGTGTTGAAGAAAGATGATATCTTCATCGATTGGTCCCTATAATCAGTTACTGGACCTATTGTGTTATCAACTTTGATTTGAGTATGGGCTATCGTCAAATCAAATCAGAACCAACGATGTTCGTAATGTTGTCTTACTCGCGGTTGGTTCCTCGAGCATACACCATTACATCTTTTGGTCTGACCAAATGCTAATCACCGTGTTCACATGAATGGTGGAAGTCCAGTTGATATGGAAATTCCGATGAGTTGCTGTTTGAAACCCATCAGCAGCATTTTGTCCTCCCCCATGATTCATGTTGAACATCAACCTAGTATTGGGAACTTTGTAAGCAATGCCTTCGTGTTCCGTTCATGAAGCTTATGCTTGACGGAGAGTGACTTCCCTCAAATTCATGTGCCATTTGGAGCAAGTTGCCGCATAAGTTCGAGAAAGATTGTTTTGTTTCCTCTGGTACCATCCCAAAAGTTAGTTATGCATGTGCGAATGTATTATATGGTTTGGTAGATTAATTACCTCCACTCCATGTATTCCCTAGCACACCAAGCCACTGACTGATTTGTTCTAGGAAAAGGAGTTAAGTGCTATCCATGGTAATGCACAAGACTTTCGATATCCCCGAATGATGGTTCCCCATTGAACACGGTAGTGTTTTATTATAAGACTACGTGGTCATGCTTTGTCTTGGATAGTGTGTTCAAGTTTGTAGCCAGAACAAGCTCGTGTTTTTGGAGCTTGCTATCCGTAGTTCATTTCCCGAGAATCTCGCACGTCATCTCGTCGAATTGGTGTTGCAACTTTCAATTTTTCTTTCTAGACTTGATGAGTCTGGAATATCCTGACCAACCAGATCTGAATCTCAGCAGATATGATGGTTGGGACGTTTCCTCAAGACTATAATATTGGTCTCTCTGTAACCCGGTAAGTGGATGTCGTTGGCCAACACACCCGGCCGGAGGACTTATTATTGTAGTATCTTGATTGAGAAGTTGACCACCTCCCAATAAGGATTTCGTAGGATTATTCCAATAGTTGTTCCTTATGGATTTTTGTGTTCCCGAAGTCCGACCTTTTACTTGATGTCCTAGATATCAAACCATATCTATGAATGGATTACGCTAGCACATCAAGGAGAACATTAGAAGCGGAGTGCTAAATGTCTCTCGGTCGATCATCCAGATTCTGTTTCCTTAGCCTCGCTAAGGGGAAGTCTGAGAAGGTGTTATCTTCCTTTGTATCCGCATTTCCATCACTATTCATCATGGTAGTATGTTGTGTGCCAGGATCTCGACGGATGTTGGTAGAACCTTGATGAATATGGAAATGCTCAAGTTCTTGAGAGCACGCGCAAGCAAAATCATCCCTTGCGTTGTCTTCAACAAGGTAGTCACATCATCCCATTCTAGACCGAGTGTGTCGTTCTCCCGAACTCCGTCAAACCATTGTTCGTAAATTGCCTTAGGCCGGTATAAAGAGTTTCAATGATCTCTGAATCAAAAGTAATTCTTTTTGCCACTTAAGGGAATATTTCTGCGAGTCACCTTCCTTAAGATGTCTCGTTATGGTATCATGGCAAATTATCTCCCGCTAACCTTTCGAACCTTGCACTATCCTACTCCAAGCATGGAATTGTCGGCCTACAATTTGAACCTTTGTCATATGTTCCCATCCATCATCTTCTGATATGTGTTTTTGCGGTCTAGCTCAAGGGATGTTTCTACGTCTCATCCGTGAGTTGATCTTGTGTTCATTAAGATCGATGATCCATTCTTGTGAGGTTGTTTTGCTCTCTTGCTGCCATGTTGGATGAAGTTCTCGAGGGTAAGGATGTCATGATCAAAGATGATGATCGAATCAACGTTCTTATGAAGTCAACATGGATCATGAAGACCGTGTCAGTTCCGTGTCCCCTCTGTCTTCTCACCTCACGTCTTGAATCTCGGGGCAAGATTCTTGTTTTAGTGGGGGTGAGTTGTCACAGTCCTAGATTTTGCTTGCCATTAGTTTTTCCTTAAAGCATCCATGGCATCATGTTTATTTTTCAATTAAATTTGAAATGGGGATTGGTGAACCCTAGCACCAAATGAAATTCAAATAGGTTCAAATAAAATATTTTTCAATGACCCAGAATGCCCTTTGGAAATGTTCGTGATTTATGATAAAGGTGAAAACCTCTGCCAAAAATGATGAACATAATTATAGGTCATTCCTGGATTTTTGGATTAAATCATATTGTATTTGAATTGGAGCATTTAATGTCTATAAATATTTTAAATGCTTCAATACTTCTGAAAACAATTGGGGTTGTTGGAAATAATCCAAACACTGCCCACAATTATTTTCAGGATTTTACAAAATGGATTAGTATTTTTACTAATTCAAAACAGAATAAAAGAAATAGAAAACTGAAACAAAAGGAAAAGAGAGTTTACCTGTAACCTACCTGGACCTTTCCTGGCGGCCCAGCTGTTGGCCCAGCCCACCAAGGCACCAACCCACCTTGCCAGTCGTCGTCTAGCTTCTGCCAGGAGGACGATGCCGTGTCGACGCGCGCACCCGCAGAGGCCTCCACCTCCTGCTTCGTGTTGGCGGCCTCCCCTCGAGCCTATCTGCGCCTGGAGACTTCGTGCAGCCTCCTCCCTCCTTCCCCACTCCTCTCTAGCTCTCTGCCTCTCCCCTAGCGCCAAATTCGAGCAGCCCCGAGAGAAACCGCCGGCCACCATTGCCGCTAGTGCGCCCATCGCCGTTCCCGTGCCAAACCACCGTGGCCTTAAGCACCGCAGACGAGCACCGCATCTCCACGCCGAAGATTGAGTCCCCGGATGCCCTGCAGCTGCGCCACCATCGCCGTCTTTGCCGCCTTGGCCGTCGGACATCGTCCTCAAATTCGCCGACTACGGAGCGTCCCCGCCCTCTCCTTCCTCTCCATTCAAACCCTGGTGAGCCCATGGTAAAGACCCCTCTAATCCCCTGGCCTCGTACGCCCCCTAGCTAGCTTTCCCACCTTGGCCGAAGCTCGCCGTCCGCCATTGCCGATGCTCCACCTAGGACTATGAAGATACAAGATTGAAGACTTCGTCCCGTGTCCGGATGGGACTCTCCTTGGCGTGGAAGACAAGCTTGGCGATGCGGATATTCAGATCTCCTACCATTGTAACCGACTTTGTGTAACCCTAGCCCTCTCCGGTGTCTATATAAACCGGAGGGTTTTAGTCCGTAGGACAACTCCAACATACGACAATCATACCATAGGCTAGCTTCTAGGGTTTAGCCTCCTTGATCTCGTGGTAGATCTACTCTTGTACTACCCATATCATCAATATTAATCAAGCAGGACGTAGGGTTTTACCTCCATCAAGAGGGCCCGAACCTGGGTAAAACTTCGTGTCCCTTGTCTCCTGTTACCATCCGCCTAGACGCACAGTTCGGGACCCCCTACCCGAGATCTGCCGGTTTTGACACTGACAAGAGTAGTTAAATCCTAAGGGCTTTATGACAATTATGAGCTCCATTGATTACACCAAAAGAGGAGCTATTCCTAACTCCTAGATAGCCAAGGTAATTCTTGGCAAAATTCTTCTTAAGTTCCAAACAACATATCTTGTTAAAAGACTTATTGAAAAAGATTTAATGTGAATGGGAGTTTGAGAAAATAAATGATGAAAAGATGATATATGGTTATCAAACTTAAGATTTTAGAGATGGAAATTACATAAAGGTTTTTCCTTTGCATAATAAGGAATCAGTCATGATGATTAACTAATTTTGAGACAATGAGTACCTGACAGTGGTACAAAGCTCAATAAGAAATATGTTTACTAAGGCATTTATGATTAGTCGATATTATGTTTAAAATAAGCAGTAGGTATATTGCATAAGACCTGAGGTCTTTCCTTGGGCTACTAAATTAATCTTAGTGATGTTCTTTGCATTTTAAAGATTCACTAAGCTTGGTCCATAAAGGGGAGTATTAAAGTTCATTCTGAAGATTTATGTTCACTCCCTCAAATGGAGATAAGTTTTTCTCATGTTGTCACTAATGCTTATGTTATTATGTGCCCTTTTAAGTTTATGAGACCGGAATAACTGATAGACATAAGTCCAGGACTGGACCCCTGAAAATTATTAAGAAAAGCTTTGCCTTGTTGGCATAAACACTAAAGGAATGATGTGTGTGATAAATCACACTAAGGGATTGCATGCTCGCATTTAAGTATAACGGTAACCACCAAGTTTTGGACCGCTAAGATATTTGGCAAGGTGTGCATTTGCAAAAGTTTTATCCACAAAAGTTTCAACATTGCGGGGAGCCATATTTTTGAATGGCTCTGCCCAATCTCCTTAAAGCATCGTTAAAGATGCAAACTGAAGTCATGACATGCTTTGATCCCTAAATTTTTGAGATATGGATTCATGTCCTTGATCCATATGAATTTAAAGAATGAGGAGTTTTTTTAGATTATTTATCTCGGGACTCATTATGTAAGAGTGCAGATTATACGAGTAACATGTCAAAAGATATCTATCAGACCTAGGGCATCGTGAAAGATTAATTCCAGAATCAAACATGTTCAACGCCTTGATGAATTAAGTTTTAAGGCTCAACAGACAAGTATTAAATATAAGGCATAAGTGTTGAGCATTATATAAGATTAATTTCTTGATGCTTAAGTGTTATGCTAAAGAAATTAAAGCTAAGTATCATATTTTTTTAAAGAGGCTTGCCTTCTAATGTTGCCGACATAAAGAATAAATGGCGGCCTACTATTAAGGGTCAAATTATGATTCTGGAAACAAAACATATTTCTCTTTTTTTTTCAAAAGCGTGCACATGAGGATATGCACAAGAATATATGAAGAGAAACTGCACTCTTGGGACCACTGCAACACCATCTCCCCACAAACCTAAAGGGGTTTGTTCCTTTGATGGAATGATGTACTGTTGTTAGTTAGATCAATGGTACTTAATTGACCATTGTATTTTATTGGCTCCGTATAAGTTCCAGCAAAGGGATGAGCTCATAAGTTTTTCAAGTAAGAATTAAGTTCATGGAGCTCCTAAGTTAAAGAAGTTCCATTTCAAGATGACGTGGTATATTGTAGTAACTGGGTTATGCGGTACTAATGGACTATTGCAATCCTTTTATCTCGTATGCCATTTTATTAAGAAGTGGGCTTATAAGTTTAGCCTTACAATCACGGGGGAGATTGTTGGATGTTTTTTTATCTAGGCTAAACCTAGGTCAATTAAGATCAATTATTAAGGTTGCTACAGTGCATCAACAGTAGCTATATAATTGCTACAGTATGACGTTTTGCCCTGATTGGGGGAGCACACACAAATATCATCTGACAGGTGGGTCCCCCTATGGCACTGTGCTTATAAAATATATAAGAGAAGTCCCTATGAGACACTAAGTGATAATGGATGCACATGCATATCACCTTTAGTTGCCCAATCCCAGCCAGCACAGCCAACGACTTGAAGGGTTCTCCAGCTCCTTTCGCAAGAAGCAGGAGCAAACCAGAGAAGAAGAAGAAGAAGAAGAAGAAGAAGAAGCCCTAGTGCTATCTCCAACAAATACAAGTCTACTATGTTTAACATATTTATTACTGAAGGTGTGCTTGCTCTAATTCATGTCAGTTGTGGTTGAAATCTTATGCAAGATGATCCTAAGATCATCTATGCGACAAGATTGTTATGTGCAGGCATGATTGAAAGTGTCGCGGTTCGAGCGTTGTCGCTTTTGTGAAGTCGGGTATCCGTTGTTGGCGATGATCCCGGCTGCCGCTAGTCGTCGAAGTACTGTCTCGACAAACTTTACTGACCGATGCTTTGGCCACGGCAGCTTGTACGCGAAGGTACAAACAGGCAACGCACACGTCTTGGAGCTAAGCAGGCAAGAACACAGCTTGATGGATTCTCGTGTCTAGCTAGCTAGCGTAGACAAGTCGTCGGAACACAATACACGGAGTCGCCGAGTTATAGCAACAGGCTCGTGTCGAGCCTTTGTACTTCTATTGCTTTGATTGATCTAATATTACAACGTAGGGGTACAGCTATATTTATACTAGTACAAAGCTAGCTAACCCAAACCGAGTCGGTGACTGTTCCTAGTCCATACCGGACAGGACTTCTACTACGTGGTTGATTCCAACAATCACCCCCCCAACCACGATGTCCTCACTTCACAGCTTGGACGCCGATCCTTCCCCGCATCTCCGTGAATTTCTGTCGTCCCAAAGATTTGGTCAGGATATCTGCAAGCTGATCGTCGGTGCAAGTGTAGTTGACTTCAATCTTGCCTTCTTCCACGCAATCCCGTATGTAATGATACCTTATATCAATGTGCTTACTTCTATCATGATGCACTGGATTTTTACATAGAGCAATCGTGGACTTGTTGTCAACATTGAGCACCACTCCTTCCGGTTCCTTGTCAGTGAGGTCACCGAGTAGCCTTTCTAGCCACACACCTTGACCTGCCGCGGTTGCAGCTGCAATATACTCCGCTTCACAGGATGATAATGCGACCACCTTCTGCTTTTGTGATAGCCAACTCACAATGCTTCTTCCCAAGAAATATGCCACGCCCGAGGTACTTTTACGGTCGTCAATATCTCCTGCCAAGTCGCTATCACTGTAGCCAACTAGCTCCACCATCTCCTTCCGCTTTTCTCTCAAATAGACACAACCGAAGTTAGTTGTCCCTTTGATGTACCTGAGTATTTGTTTCACAGCTGCCCAATGTTCTGTCGTGGGTGCTTCCATGAAGCGACTCACTACGCCAACAGAATAGGCCAAGTCTGGTCTTGTATTCACAAGATACCTTAGGCTTCCGACCACACTTCTATACTCCGTTGCATCAACCGCGGGTGCTTGGCTCCTCTTGCTAAGTTTAAGTCGAGGCTCCATTGGGACATGACTTGGATTGCAGTCCTCCATGCTACAGCTTTCAAGAATTTTCTTTGCATATGCCTCCTGGCATAGTGTGATTCCCTCCGGCTTTTGATGTACCTCGATCCCGAGATAGTAAGTCAAGAGCCCTAGATCACTCATCTTGAAAAGCTCCTTCATTTGTAGCTTGAATCTAGCAATCTCCTCCTCATCTGCTCCAGTTATCAAGAGATCATCAACATAGATGCCCACTAGGAGACGATCCTTGCCTTTACCTCGCTTGTACATAGCATGCTCCAGTGGACTTTTCTCAAAACCAAGAGAAACTAGTGTACGATCAAGCTTGATGTTCCACGCCCGAGGAGCTTGGCATAGCCCGTACAATGCCTTGTGTAGTTTCAACACCTTGTGTTCCTCTCCCTTTTTGATGTAACCCGGTGGTTGCTTCACATACACTTCTTCTTTTAACTCCCCGTTCAAAAAAGCGGATTTTACATCCATGTGATGTAGCCTCCAAGATTCTTGAGCCGCGAGAGCTATAACTAGCCTCACCGATTCCATCCTTGTGACAGGAGCGAACACTTCCTCGAAGTCTACACCTTGCTCTTGCACGTATCCTTTGGCTACGAGCCTTGCCTTATGCTTCACCAAGTTTCCTTCGGCATCTTTCTTGACCTTGTACACCCACTTGAGCCCTATGATTTTATGGTCGTTGGGTGGATCCACAAGCTCCCATGTATTGTTGTCTCGGATCGATCCCAACTCCTCATCCATAGCACGACGCCAACACTCCTCCGTATTTGCATCTTCAAATTTCGTCGGTTCCTCGACGCTAAGCAGACACTGTCGTCCTCTTCTTTTAATTTTCACAGGATTTACTTTTGGAAGTGCTTCCTTTGGATATAAATCCACCACTGGTCGAAGACGTACTGGTGTCGGCGGACGTTCCCTCGTCTCCTATTCATTCGAAGACGAAGAACTATCCTCTGAAGCTGCCTCACTTCCGATTTCTGGCGACTGAGGTTCTTCCGAGCTGGCCGCGTGTCCACTGGACGAACTAGACGTAGCTGGCCGTGCTTTTCCTGCACGTACAGTGGGCGAACCAGCCACAACTGGTGTTTCTTCACCATCACGTGGTTGGCTTTGTGGGCCAACCTCCACACCACGTGGGCTTCCCAGCCTAGTAGCCGAGCCACCTGGGCTTTGAGGGGAAGAGCCTCCACGCGTACCTGACCCACCAGATCGAGCGCAGCCCGCACTGCCTGGCGTGTCATCAGGCGCACCAACCGTTCCTTCTCCCGCGTGCGCGTGTGACGCAGCGGGAGTAGCTGGCGCGTCTCCATTTTCTGCCGCGCCGTCCGCGCCGTTTGTCGCGGCCGACGTCTCCGGTTGATCACCAATGTCTGCATGCTCGTAATCATCGTAAACAACGTTGAAAATTTCATCGGAAGACGGGTATACCGGCTCGGCGGAGTTCCAATTCCATGACCTTGCTTCTTCGAAGACCACGTCGCGCGTCACAACCACCTTGTTGGTAGAGGGGTTGCACGCACGGTATGCCTTCGTACCTTTTTCATAGCCAACCAACACCATTGGAGTACTTCGATCCGCCAATTTGCTAGTATGCCCGGTCACTGTCTTCACATGCGCCACGCACCCGAAAGTGCGAAGATGATCAACTGTGGGCTTGTGTCCGTACCATGCTTCGTACGGCGTCATCCCAACCACACTCTTGGTTGGAGCCCGGTTCAGCAAATAAACGGCCGTATTAACCGCCTCACCCCAAAACTTGCCCGGCATGCCTTTACTTTTCAACATGCTTCGTGCCATCGCCACCACGGTTTGATTCCTCCGTTCCACAACACCGTTTTGCTGTGGTGAATATGGTGCCGTAAGATACCGCTTGATCCCTTGAGCTTCGCAAAAATCCGTGAATGCACGGGACTTGAACTCACCCCCCCGATCGGTACGGAGGGCCTTCAGCTTGGCTTCAGATTCTACTTCAGCCGCCATCTTTATTATCCTGAAGGCTTGCAAAGCTTGGTCCTTCGTCTTCAACAACACGATCCACATGAATCTGCTGAAGTCGTCGACGACGGGCAAGAAGTATCTATTTCCGGTAGGGGTGGCTGGTGTAATCGGTCCGCACAAGTCTCCATGGACCAACTCAAGAGCTTTACTAGCTCTAAAGTTTCCCTCTCTTGGGAACGGGGCTCGCCTTTGTTTCCCAATGAGACAACCGTCGCACACTTGGTCGACATGATTGATGCACGGTAGACCACGTACCATCTCCTTTTGTCCAAGTTGCCGAAGAGCCTGGAAATTTAGATGACCGTAGCGCGCGTGCCACTTCCATGCCGAGTCGTCCATGCTTGACAAGAGACATACTGGATCCACACGATCCAAGTTGAGGATGTAAAGCCTGTTAGGTGACCTCTGCACCTTCATAATTAGCATCCTCTGACGATCATACCCCCATAGATAGCCATCTTCGAGCACAATCTTGCAACCACGCTCCTCGAGCTGACCAAGACTTATGATGCTGCTCTTTAGCTTGGGAATATAGTACACATCTGTGAGTACCTTGTGACCGCCGCTCTTCAACTCAAACAGGACAGTACCTCGCCCTGCGATGTCAACGGTCCGTCCGTCGCCGAACCGAACCGTGCCTCCCACCGAAACACTGAGCTCAGAAAACTGGTCCTTGTCGCCGGTCATGTGGTTGCTAGCGCCCGTGTCGAGGTACCACACGTGCCTCGACGTGTTCATCCTCTTCTTATCGTGAAGATAAACTGCCTCCTCTATGAGCGTGACAACCTCTGTAGCCGGCGCCTTCGGAGCTGGACTATCCTCGTCCATTAGCTCGCATACTTCGACCATGAGCATCATGTCTCCATCATCGCCTCCTTTGGCCAGGAGAGCTTTCTCCTTCGGTGGTTTCTTGCACTCCGACTTGAAGTGCCCCATGATGCCACAGTTGTGACACTTGATCTTGCGCTTGTCGAACTTCTTCTTCTTCGGAGCGCCGTCGCCGGCGTTCTTCTTACTTTGTTCTTTTGGCGCACGATCTTGGCGAGTGTTGCTGCTAGAGCCCTCGCCTCCTCTCCTTGAGTCCAGCGCCATCCACTGAGCCCGTGTGAGCATGACATTTTCATCGTTCCTCCCATCCCCAAGACTGTACCGCATACGCTCGTCGTGAGTCTTGTAGCGCCCGACGAGATCGTCGATGGAGAGAGTCTCGAGATCGACGCACTGCTCGATTGCCGTGACAATTTGCAGGTACCGGGGAGGAGCCGCGCGCAAGAACCGCCGAACAACCGAGGTCTCCGTGAGGTTTTCTCCAAGCGCGCGGATTCGATTGACGAGAGTAGCCACCCGTGAAGCGAACGCATCCACGGACTCATTGTCGCCCATGACCAAAGTCTCGTAGTTCCTTAGGAGAGTTTGGAGATTGGCTTGCTTGACGCGGGTGTGTCCCTCGAACATGAGCTTCAAAGTATCCCACGCCTCCTTCGCCGTTTCTTTGGCGATTAGGTGCTGGAGGACATCCATCGGCATCACCGAATAAATCGCCGACGCCGCCTGCCGATCCTTCCGGTGCTCGGCTCCCTCCTTCTTGAACGCGTCGCCTCCTGGGTCGACCGCGTCCCATAGCTCGTTGGCGCGGAGACCACACTCCATGAGGGCCTTCCAGACCCCAAAGTTCTCGCGATCAAATCGTGGGTACGAGGAACTCGCCGGAGCAGCAAATACTTTAGCCGCACCGGAGTACTCCGCCAGCTGCTTGTTCCTCTCGTCGTCCGCCATGATCCTCCGTTACTAGAAGATCAACCTTGCTCTAGATACCAATTGTTGGCGATGATCCCGGCTGCCGCTAGTCGTCGAAGTACTGTCTCGACAAACTTTACTGACCGATGCTTTGGCCACGGCAGCTTGTACGCGAAGGTACAAACAGGAAACGCACACGTCTTGGAGCTAAGCAGGCAAGAACACAGCTTGATGGATTCTCGTGTCTAGCTAGCTAGCGTAGACAAGTCGTCGGAACACAATACGCGGAGTCGCCGAGTTATAGCAACAGGCTCGTGTCGAGCCTTTGTACTTTTATTGCTTTGATTGATCTAATATTACAACGTAGGGGTACAGCTATATTTATACTAGTACAAAGCTAGCTAACCCAAACCGAGTCGGTGACTGTTCCTAGTCCATACCGGACAGGACTTCTACTACGTGGTTGATTCCAACATCCGTTACCGCGTGATCCAATTACACAAGGCTTAGAACAAACACTATCCAACGACATCTATTATCCTCTGTAAATAACTTACCTTACAATCATCCGAACCAAACATCCCGTTAATCTTGATCAAACAAATACTAATCTGATTCAGCGACATAGCTTGCCGTATGCCGGGATCTGCTCTAGCGACTTAGCTTTCCAGGTTATGTAGGCTATGCATGTATCTGCATCGGCAACCCTGCGCCTGTGCTGTAGCTGTAGCACGAACCAGACGGATGAACACCGGCAAGGAGGAAGGCAATGGGTTTGGTGAGACGACGATCTATGGCATGAATGAGTATTCCTCGACGGACTCCAGCGATGGGTTTGGCGAGACGACGATCTTTGGCGCGATGGAGTCTGGCTCGACGGACTTCGCCATGACGCCCGACGGCGCGACGACATCCATGCGTCGCTTCCTGGCCTCCATGCGCGGCACAAGGGACTCTCTCTATCAATACGGCGCGAGGCACGATTAATGTTACATTAGGACTTGATGACAGCTGACAGGATACGAAACGATCGGGCAAGGGTAACCTCGTCCAAAATATGGTTTGTGCAAGTAAAACACCTTCATATCTGAAAGGAATCTCACCCTAAAACAACTTTATTTTTTAGTATGGAGAGTCCGTCCTTGAAAGAGTGTACTTCCAACTTTGTTTGAATGTCAAACCTTTTTATGTTTGACCATATTTATACAATAATACAACAACGTTTATGCCATCAAATTAGTAGCATTAGATTCATGATAAAATATATTTTCACTATCTACCTATTTGGTATAAAAAATTGATATATTTTTGCAGAAACTCGGTCAAACTTTAAGATAATTTGAGCCTCCAACAAAGTTGGAAGTACACTCTTTCAAGGAAGGAGGAGTACATAAGAGCCGGGAACAGTAAAGGGTAATTTATTTTTAAGAAATGTTTGGCTGGGATCATTGCATCAGAGCATGGTTAATAGTACAGCCAGCTGATGGCTATATGACGTTGCCATGTCATCTATAGCCAAGTTTATAGCAGGTAAGTATAATAGTTAGGCATAAAGTTGTGCTACTTTATTAATACATGGCCCACTTCTCACTCTTACATAGTACCTAGGAGCACGTGCTGCAGCTGTCTCTTATTCCGTAGCCGGCTCCTCTTCTCTCTCCTTCATGCCATCAGAAAAATAATATTTTAACTCTTATAGCCTGCTTACATAAGCTTATTGTACTTGCTCTCATGGTTGTATCGGAGCGCTAGCAACAGCAACAATCTCAGACTAGCATGTATAGCAGTAGCATTTAAAGTCGCAGTCACACTCGCCCCACTTGTTATGAAAGCTTTCATCTTGGCATGTCTGATTGCAACCATCACTTAAGCCAAGGCACGGTCCTCTATAATTGCCGCTCGGGTGCCGGCATCCAGTCGGCGGGTTGCATGCAAACGCCATTGAACACACTGGACATACTAGCACATGCAAGAACATGGTTAATTAGCTGAAAGATTAATCAAAACAACATCTTTCAAAAATATTAATCAAAACAACATATTAAGTTGCATACACCAGCCAATTCAATGCCAAAACTTTAGCTGTTAGGAGAGATTTATACTTACAAAAGTTCATACATGTGCACGTACATATCGGCGGCTACGATGATAATTAGGACTCCAGAGATATTCTTTCCTGAAGGCGTCATTGGTTATTATTATTATTTTGAAAGTTTTTTATGTTGAAGAAAAGAATGACCAAGCAGGTTGGTGGACGATCGAGTGAGAAGAAGTCCGACATGATATATATACATCACATGCCTAGTGCGTTCCACCTTAGAACCATAAACATATGATCATATCCCCTAGTGTTTTCCAACTGAAGCTGGCCGGCCGGTGGCAAAGCTGGGCCTGCACTGGCCATGGTGTCAGACGCTAGCTGGCCCACCACCAACGCGCCAAAGGTTGCTAGTGGAGACAAATTTGAATGACGATGGGCGAGCCGTGGAGTTGGAAGCCGGGCCGTAAGCAAGCTGAGTCGTTGTCAGCTAGATCATGAGGATCCCATGCTGCTGGAGGCCAACACTGTGGTGTCGCCTACTGCTAAGCCAAAGAAAAATGTGGTGGAGGGGCCAGATCCTTGCATTCTTTTGTAGAAGCAAAATTGGTGCAGGTAGTGAAGGCGCCACACTGTTCATCAGTGCCTGGGCTCTGTCAAGGCACTGGATCTAAGTCAGTGTGTCTCCATCCGGCAGTGAAACGTCACTATAGGCTCTTGGATTTAGCCAACAGTAATGCGTGGCATCACTGCCAGTAAGGAACTGCCAGGTCATAAGGGCATCTCCAGCCGTTGGCCCCCCCAGGACGCATAAAAATCGCCCCCTGGGGGCGAGCCGGCGATGCACTCGGCGCTGGGGGCGGGTTTGCGCCCAGTCGTCGCCCCCAGGCGCCGAAATTGGCCCACTTTGCAGCCCAATTTCGGCGAATAAACGGCCCATATGGGCGAGAATAGGCCCATATTCGGCGTGGTTTCGCCGTGTCTCGGCGTTCAATTATCAACACAATTATTTCTTATCACATATTTCATCACAGAAAAATCAAATACTTCAACAAAATACTACAACAACAAATAATTCAATACAAATTATATTGTTCAACAAATAAAAACTCGTATTTCATCACGAGGCGTCCCCCTTGAGCCTCCATAGGTGCTCAATCAGATCTTTCTGCAGTTGATGATGCACCTGTGGGTCTCGGATCTCCTGACGCATACTGAGATAGGCAGTCCAAGTTGCCGGTAGCTGGTGATCAACTTCGGCTAGAGGACCCTGCCTGTAGTATGGTTCAGTGTCAATCACTGGGTCTTCTTGCTCGCTCTCGATGATCATGTTGTGCAAGATGACACATCAAGTCATGATCTCCCACATTTGATCTTTCGACCAGGTCTGAGCGGGGTACCGAACAACAGCGAATCGAGATTGGAGCACACCAAATGCCCGCTCGACATCCTTCCGGCAAGCCTCCTGAACTTTCACAAACCAGGCGTTCTTGCCTCCTGGCACAGGGTTTGAGATCGTCTTCACAAATGTCGACCATCTCGGATAGATGCCGTCAGCTAGATAGTACCCCTTGTTGTATTGGTGCCCATTGATCTCGAAGTTCACCGGAGGAGAATGGCCCTCAACGAGCTTGGCAAAAACAGGAGAGCACTGCAGCACGTTGATGTCATTGTGAGTTCCTGGCATACCAAAGAAGGAGTGCCAAATCCAGAGGTCCTGTGTGGCTACCGCCTCAAGCACCACACTGCAACCGCCTTTGGCGCCTTTGTACATCCCCTGCCAACCAAATGGGCAGTTCTTCCATTTCCAATGCATGCAGTCGATGCTTCCAAGCATCCCAGGAAATCCTCTTGCTGCATTCTGGGCTAGGATCCGAGCAGTGTCTTCCGCATTGGGTGTTCTCAAGTATTGTGGCCCAAACACTGCCACCACTGCCCGACAGAACTTGTAGAAACACTCTATGCTGGTGGACTCGGCCATGCGACCATAGTCGTCGAGTGAATCACTTGGAGCTCCATATGCAAGCATCCTCATCGCTGTCGTGCACTTCTGGATGGAGGTGAATCCAAGAGCGCCAGTGCAATCCATCTTGCACTTGAAGTAGTTGTCGAACTCCTGGATGGAATTCACAATCCTGAGGAAGAGCTTTCGGCTCATCCGATAACGGCGCCGAAATGTTCTCTCGCCATGAAGTGGAGCATCGGCGAAGTAGTCAGAGTAGAGCATGCAGTAGCCTTGCAGACGATGCCGGTTCTTTGCTTTCACCCGCCCCGGCGCCGAGCCACCTCGCCGCGGCTTTTCACTGCTCGCCAGCAGCTGGGCGAGGGCGGCGAGCACCATGAGACGTCGGCCGCGGCTTCCTCCTCCAGCAGCGCGGGGAGCTCTTCCTCCTCATCCGAGTCCATCGCCGAGGCAGGCAAAACACCGAACACCTTGCGCTCGGTGGGCGTGTACCCGCCGTTAAACCGCGCCTCCGCAGCCGGAAACGGCGGCCGGAAACGCCCAGCTGCTGTGGGAGGGGCTGCCGCGGTGAAGTGCTGCTATTTTCCGGCGGGGAATGGCTATCTAGCGGAGTAGGGCGGCGGCCATCGCCGGGATATAGCTAGTGGTGGCCGAGGGCGCGGGGGGTGCGAGGCGAGTCGGGGGAAGAAAACCTTGACTTTTCCCCTGTCGGTGTGGGCCAGGCGTGCTTTTCCCTAGCGCCGGAGCCCCCAACGGCTCCCCAGCGCGCGGGGTTCGGCCTGTGACCGCCGGGAGGAAAAAAGGTCCGAACCGGCGATTTTCGGCGTCCTGGGGGCGCGACTGGGCCGTTTTTTCGGCGCCGGCGTCGAAAAAGTGGCCTGGGGGGCCTGTTGGGGGCGCGGCTGGAGATGCCCTAAGGATCCAAAAATTGTCAGGGTACGAGGCTTAAGGTTCGTCGTAACGGGGAGTATCATTTACTCGTACCATGCATATGATAGTAGTTTATGATCGATACTACTTCCGTAATGCATAGTATCATAAATTAGTATGTTAGTTTTCCTTATTAATTACCATGTATGACATAAAGTATTACAACATTTAATATGATACGGTATCATGATATGATACCACATCCTCTCTTTCCCCGTTTAATTGTGTGCCACATTGTTCAAAAGTCTAGTTGGCATGCATGATACCGCTTATTATACTCCCATTACGACTAGCCTAAGACCCAACAGTGAATCTTGCTCATTGATGGCTTTGGGACACTTGGCAGTGATGGGCCGGCTAGAAAGGTCTATTATATATCTAGTATTATCAATTAGCACATGCAATCTAAATGTTGCGAATAAATGATCATATATTGTTCCCAATAAATGTTTGATGGACATTTTTATGTTGTTGATATAAATGATTTTTTGTATTTTCCACAATCATTTAAGTGAAATTGAGACTAATAGGAGCAGTGTGATATATATCTACCAGTGAATTAGTGACTGGTGTGAGCAGCAACAAGTCTACAAATCAATTACCAACAAGGATATCTATATTACACGGTGACACAATTCAAGTATAAATAAGACATACTCGCTTTTTACTTGTATACATATTTACTACCAGAAATATATTGGATCATATGAAACATGTTCTTTTTACTGGTTCTCTGGACGATGTTTCTCACATCACCATCTACCGCCATAGTTAATGTCATGTGGAAGCGACTGTCCCAACAACTTCGTGTCACTGGACCTCATGTTAATTAATAGTGAGATCAAACTAACAGAAGCAATCAACCACTCGGGCCGCCGGGAATGGGAGGTCCAGACGTGGATATAAATAACCTTAAGTTTAGCCAAAAAATGTGTTACATTGCACGAAACTATATGATGTAAATAGTCCTATAAGAGTGACTAAAAGTTCAATATTGAGATGTTTAATTTAGTGGTTCTGCTTGGGAGGGCATCAAATAGTTACTACCTGATACAGTGATACTAACACCATTGTACGGTTCTGCTTCTAAAATTTGTATCACATCGAAGCCTCAAGCCATATAGGATCCGTCCAATCCTTTTATGGTTTGAACCCATCGTTTTATGGTTTGAAGTTATGAATATTATTTACTCTCACTGGCAGGTTCAGATTTATTTATGGCTCCAAACATCATATCTAGATCATTTTTTGCTTTCATCATCAAAAATCCACTTGACATGTTGGTGGGACAAATTGAATAGGTGTAGGCATTGGTGTGTGTGTGCGCGCGCGCGCATTCGAGAAAAGTTAAATTTATTTTGATCCACAAGTCCAACAATTTTGTAACAATACAAGTAAGCTAATACTGGCAGGTACCACTAGGCAAACACAAGTAGTGAATGGATTTTAAGCTAACTTGGCACGTCTGTCGAGCAGTTTTTAAAGAAAAAAATCCCTTGGTTGCCCATAGATAGAGAAAAGAAAGGTTACTTTCTTCCTAATTGAGCAATGGCTAGCTGCCTTTTTGTAATCGATCCTTATGATCTTCTTTCTTCCTTTCTCTCTTCTTTAGTTATTCAATATATATTTAACTATCAGGGGTGGTAACCCCTCTTGTTTATTAAAAAAATGTTATGTGTGTATTACTCCCTTTGTTCCACAATGTTGTGCGCCCGCGCTTCCTGAGGTAATACAAATTCAGTGGTATAATTTTTGCTCCCCCCGCAGTCGGTCTCGTTGGTTAAATTTATGGTTAAATTTAGATCTCAGAGAACACGAGCGCGCTACATTGTGAAATGGAGGGAGTATTACATAAGAGCAAGGAACGGATAATCTATATTTAAGATACACGTGCCATGCTGGGAGGATCATTGCATCATGACTGGATTGGAGTTCTAGCACCAACAACAATCTCATAGGAGCAGTAGGAATAGCAGTAGCATTTGAAGTCGACACAAGCGCCAGAAAAGGTGTTGGGCTTTCAGCTTGGCATCCAGTATTGCAGCCGTAGACATTGGCGCCAAGGCATGGTATGTGATAATTGCTGCTAAAACGTGTGTGTGCAAAGAGTATCCGATGGACGTCGACTGCGTGCATGCAGGGCATTGAACATACTAGCACATGTGATGCAAGAACGTGGTTATAATTAGCCGAAAGATTAATCAAAGCAACATATTAATATAAATAGCATGGACCAGCCAATTTAACGCCAAAATGTCTTTTTTAAGATGCTAGGAGAGATACGGACAATGCACTTATACTTCCATTGTTCATACATGTGCACATACATACCGGCGGCCACGATGACAATTAGGAGCACGATCGCAGAGAGATTCTTTTTTGAAGGCGCCATTAGTTGTTTTTTGGAAGTTTTTGAACGTTGAAGAAAAGAATGAACGAGCAGTTTGATGGACGATCGAGCGAGAAGTCCAACTATATATATATCGCATGCCTAGTTTGTTCCACCAGAAAATAAAAGCATGAATATAGGATTCTCTAATCCTATTCTCCTAGTATTTTCCAACAGAAGCACAAGAGTCCGTAAACATATTTATATTCATTGTTTTATTTACAACCAAGGTTTCACATCAACCACGTTATATATTGTTAGCATTTGATGACCAGAATCTCTTTGGATGTGGACTGAAAGACAGGCTAACATAGCTTAATACGCCTGACTAAGTTAACATGACACCAAGTTGCATTGGTACTAACTTACCTTGCTTGTCCACTAATACACTCGTTTCCACTGCATGAGTATCGAACAACACTACTGCATTAAAAAATAATATTGCTGTATGTGTGTGGTTCAGTTTCATTTTCTCATCCTCCATCAAAGCAAGGCTAAGAATATAGCCTACAGCTGGTTGTATGAATCTTTGCAATCGGGCTCTCAACCTACTTATATAGTAGTTAGGTCTTCACTATTAATACATGACCCGCTTTCTTCTCTCATGGAGTTTCCTATTTCTTGTGCATAAGGCCCTGTTTGGATGAGCTTGGACTAATTATTAGCTTACCAGTTAATAGTTGACTATTAGGGCCTCTCTTACATGCGTCGAGTATTTGGTGGGCACGGCTAGCGTGCATCATGTGTGATCAGTACTCCCTTCGTTTCTTTCTACTCCGCACATAAAATTTGGTCAAAGTCAAACTACACAAAATTTGACCAAATTTATAACCAAAACTATGAACATCTACAATACTAAAATTATATATTATGAAAATAAATTTCGTGGCGCATCTGATAATATTGATTTCATATTATGAATGTTGATATTTTTTAATATAAAGTTAGTCAAACTTTATAAAGTTTGACTTTGACCCAATTTTATAGAGTTGAAAGCACCCTAGGTACCTCAACTTGCAAAGTATATGATGATTTAGTCCCAAACTTGCAAAACCGCATCCCACCATACCCCAACTTGCACTGGATGTGACAATTTTGTCCTGGGCCTATCACAACACAACACTTGGTAAACTGTGTCTATCATAGTTTGCCACAGAACTAGTTAAGGCTTGCTAAACATTTAATGGTTTAAAAATTATTTAAAAATATGAATTAAATAGGGGAGCCTCACTCGAATATATCATAAGATGATCCAATGATGTGATTGTGAAAATATGCATTTATGTGTTGTCGGCAAAAAAAACAAGCATTTCAGCTCACTGCAGGATCAATATATACTGAAACATTTATGCGTCATCGGCAAAATAAAGCAAGGTGCGTTTTTCCGATTTTTTCATCCGTTTACCGTCGAAAAGATTTTTCTTTTATTTGAGGTGGTACTAATTTTTTGTGCGTCCGTATGTTTGAAAAGAATAATGGTTTGTCCAGAATTTTGTATATGGGCCATACACGCCTTGGCCCAACGAAGCCAGCCCACTTAATTTACTGCCCACGTAGTAGGGAAAATCTTATTTGCTGCATAGTGCGTCGTATAGTCAGGACTTCGCACATGACAGCCAAGACTGGGCAGGCACGTTTTCTTTTTTTCTGTAGTTTTTATTTTCCTTTTTCTTTTCTGTTTATTTTTTGATATTACCTTTGGAAATTTATTTTCTTTTTTTCTTTTTTCATAAATTCAAATCCAATATTTCAATTTTGGTCAAATTTTCGAAATAATTTCAGAATTTGAAACAAATACTGTTTTAAATTATTATTTTGGCATTTTGTTGTATTTTTATCATTCAAAAAGTTAGTCAAAAAACATAAAATGATAGTATTTTTCAAAATTGTTTGACATTTAGAAAAACAGTTACATTTTAAAAATGTTCAAGATTAAAAAAATCCTGTTTTACTTAAATGTTAACAAATTGAAAATAATGTTCGCATTTCAAAAGCATATTTTCTTAAGTTGTTTAGAATGTTGAAAACATGTTCCTGTTTTAAAAAAACAATCACAAAGTCAAAAACTATTCATGATTTTATAAAAGGTTCATGTTTTCAAAAAAATGTCCAGTTTTAAATTATCTCTCCCGTTGCAATGCATAGGCATATGTGATAGTGATTTCTTATACAGAGAGAACGGCCCTCACAAATTAAAAAATTACTAATTTGTTAAGAATCAATCAAATCAAAGCCGCAGTGTCATTGTTGGCTGGACTCGATATATTCGCGAGATCCAAGTCACAATTCATATCGACTAAAGATATCTTATATCTTATAGTTACTAATTAGAAGCATCAAACGAGTCTTCACGTTAATCCGGGAGAAAACATCTAAAGTAAATCATAGGATCTGACATTTATGGTTGTGATAGAATAAGATATTATCGAGTTTTTTCCCGTGTGTGCAGTCCTAGAAGCTTACGAAACCTTTAAATTGAACGAGTTTCTACACACAATCTATCTCTTACCTTTAGATGTTTAAATGAGATCTCCCGAATATTCAACTTGATTCGTCAAAAGGATGTCTAGATCGAACAATACTACATAATTAATTAACCTCATGCGATTGTGGCCACCAGGCTCCAGCAAACATCGCAAAGCTAGCTCAAGGAAACTCTTTGATGCCTTGGAGATACACCAGAACATGGGCAAACACAGGTACACTCCAACTAATTCAGAATGACTCCAACGTTTAAGGAGAAAGACACAAGTATTGGATCTCCTTAGCCGGAGGTATTTCTCCATATAATATTGCTCACTAGCATTTTGGACTGTTTATTTTTCCTTTTGACATGGATCATCGGCGGGATAATCAATTGGTAGCGGAGGCCACCGACTTTTTTTGCGGGAAAGAGGCAACCGACTTTTAATCTACGACCCTAACTGCCAGCAACAGAAGAGAGGCTCCATTGGAAAAAAGTCCAGTTGATTGAAGAAAAAAGATTATAGAATGACGATTGTAGACTACAATGGTGAATTTTAGCATAGAGTGGAACGAGTCTGGCTGGCACCATCTTCCACGGCTCTTTTCCACTAGCCAATATCTTAAGTACGGTTTTTTGAATGACTCTTACGTCTGAGCTCTTCCTAATTATGTAGCATACATGAAAGTATATATCCTTGAATAATACACATTGACTATTTGACCAAAATGTTAAGCTTTCAGGGATTATTAGTAAGCACCGGAAATATTTTAATCACATGTATTCTTCCATATATAATGCATGTCATGTTCCATGTGATTTTACACTTAATTATGTTCCCTTGTTTGCTTTTCTGAATTAAGCAATGACTGATGTTAAGGTTGCTAACTCTTGTGATTATTGTTTCTCAAAAAGAAAAGGCACATGCGATTATTTTATTCATTCTATACAATGCAAATCGCTCTCACGAGTCATTACACATATACTGATAGGTGCATGTATTTTGGTTTTGCGGTTAACCGAACGAATCGAACCGATATATTCTGGTTAATATGGTTCGGTTTCTCAATTTTGTGTGAATATTTTGGTTTCTGTTTCTCCAAAATAGAAGTTTGAAAAAACTAAGCCATAATAACTATATAAACCGAATGCCCAGCCCTAATTGCGAACAGTTTTGCTATTCTCAAACTTTTTGCAATTACAAACATTTTTTAATTCATGACATATTTTGAATTTGAGAACAATTTTTGGATTTGTGAATTTGTTTCTTGGAATTGTTAACATTTTTCCATTCACGAATATTTTTAGAAGTCAAGAACATTTTTGAAAACATTAAAATTTAGAAATCCATGACATTTTTGAAATGCATGAAACACATTTTCCCCCAATTGTCGCCTAGACACAGCCGTTGGAACAATTTTTTTTCTATCGAAGTTGATACTAAATTTTTGTGCGTCCATCTGTTAGAAAAGAAAAACAGTTTTGCCCCGAATTTTGTATGTAGGCCGTGCACGCTGTGACCCAGCAAAGCAATCCCATTGGTTTCCTGCACATGCATATGAGAATCTTTATTTGCCGCCATTGCCGCATTGGCGGCAAATAGTCAGAATTTCGCATGTGGCGCCAAAGATTGCACCAGCCCGTTTTTATTTTCTTTCTCTATTCAGTTCCTATTTTTCTTATCCTTTTTTATCATTCTTTTTTATTTTTTATTTCCAAAATTGTCTGAGATTTTCAAAATAAATTATATTTTTGAAAATTATACAAATTTTAAAAATATTCATGTTTATTGAAATGTTCCCAAATTTAAAGTTTGGTTTCTGTTAAAAAACACGTTTAAAAAATTTATTTTCAATTTTCACAACACGTTTCCATTTTTTCAAATTGTTCACAAATTCAACAAAAAATAATTCTTAAAAAGTGGTTCATGTTTTAAAAAAATGTTGTGAATTTCGAAAAAACCATTTCATGTTTTGTTCGTATTTTTCCAAATTTAATAAAATTTTCAACAAAAAATGCTCGCATTGTTCACATGTCGAAGAATATTCAATATTTCATAATGATTACTTTATTTTTGAGAAGCTCAAAAATGATCAGAAAAATGAAAAAATGCTCTGAATGGTACGCTACATTATGTTCTTAAACATTTGTTGGCCATTTTTTAGTAGGAGCTTTTTGTTCAAATGTCTATCAGCACGTGGTCGAGATATTGAGGTCATGAGTGTAATCCTTCAACTCAGCGGTTGTTTTGGATTTTTATTCGTGCCTTACAAACACACGTCGCTTTGGTAACCGCCAGCGGCTTAACCCAGACACGAACTGTTGTGCATCCCACATGCTATTTGACGAGAAAAGAGAATATGCTGGTTGGCTATAATTAAAAGAAATTGTAGGAACATGCCAATAAAAAAGGATATGCTGGTTTGGCTCAGATTAAAAAAATGTAGGCAAGTAAGCGCTAAAATAATTAAAGAGAATAAACCGACTACCTGGTTATGCGCTGATTATGGCAATGAAATGAGATTCACTGAATTAGTAATTCATCCGATTACACCATCGTATGAGAGAGTGGTCGAAGCAACTAGGCCCCGAAGGTCACCGTGCAGCCACAAAATAAGGAGGCAACCATAACCTAGACACGGAGGCGGACCCAATGGAAAAAAAGGCACGCGTTGAGTGGTGGCCACCACACCGACCAACCTCACCACTATCAAGATCTCGCGGGCCAAACATGACACGTGAGAACACCGCAACCCCTCGCTCTGTCGCCCCACCATTGTGGAGACCATTTTGATGGACACATCAATTATCTCTCCCTATGCTTTTCGCAAAAAAAAAATCTTTCGTTGCAACGCACGGGCATATGTGGTAGT
This sequence comes from Triticum urartu, assembly GCF_003073215.2. Lineage (NCBI taxonomy): Eukaryota > Viridiplantae > Streptophyta > Magnoliopsida > Poales > Poaceae > Triticum > Triticum urartu. Next base: position 657,261,109 of record NC_053028.1, on the reverse strand, counting down.
ATATATATAAACTGATATGTAGACATGACAAGTTGCTTCAGGGTAAAATTGTAGTTTCATTGGTCTGAACTCGTACATTCGCATTAGCAGCGTATCTCTGATATGACCGAGCAGACTCGGCTAAAAAGTAAAAGAAAGATAAGAACTGAGGAGGCATCAAGCATACTTTTAACCTTCGATTGTACACGTTTAACTAGTTCTTGGCTGAATGCTTTTAACTGATCCTACTAAATGCAGAGTGCTAGTGCCAAATATCTTAACACGTAGTAGCTATTTGTACTCTCCTTTTACTTTTAGAGTTTTGCTCAACACTGATAGTGAGTGCTCTGTGTGTGGTTGGTGTCGCTCAAGTCCGAACTCTGACCATTTATTGGCACTAGAATGCTATGCCTGATATGAACCCAATAGGCATTAGTCATACTGTTTTGACAAGACAGAGTAACAATCCAGAGCGTAAAAAGTACACCTGCATGCATGCATGATCTGAACATTGTTGCCCCTGCTCTGCCACTCTACGTTGCTACAATAGTTTTAGGTGGGTTCAATCTATACTTTTAGGTGGGTTCAATCTTTTGCAATGAACTTTGAACCAGATTAACCGTATGAATTAGCAGCAAATTCTCGAATTCTGGCATTTCTGTTTTTCTGGTCAAAAAAGAGCTTAGACTCTGAATTTATCCAGCACTAACAGTAGCAGGTGATGTACGTGGTGCGATGTGATGCAGGGGCGAGGGTGCTGATCCAATGCAACTTCAAGGTGAACTCCTACGCGGCGCCGGAGGAGATCTCCCTTGAGGCGAAGCGCACCACACACCAACACGGCGTGGGTTTCGGGTAACGGGCATGGGTTTCGTTTACGGCTAGCTGACGGCGGGGTTTGTTCATGGCCGCCCGGTGGGAGCACTGCCAGATCAAGTCAACGATGCGAGGGAGTCAACAAGGAACGGACAATCGAGCTGAGCAGGAAGGATAGGGTGAATGGGGCGGAGGTGCAAGCGAGCAGCGAGCTGGGCCGACGGCCACAGCGAAGGCGGAGGGCGAGTGAGGTAGGTTGGCGTTGGGCACGGCCAACAGCGTCAGCAACGACCGCCACACCAACTCCGCGACCATCGAGGAGTACGCTACCAGCCGCGCGAAATCGGAGAAGTTGGGTAACGCCGCGAGCACGACCGTCACATTGACTCCGTCGGCCGGGGCAGGCAGCAGCGTGGGGTGAGCAGGGAGACATGACCTCAGGGTTTGGGATTATGTTGTTCTGCGCGGGTTGATTAGCGAAAACGACAGGCGGGTACTTGCAAAAGTGCCGCGACGACCGGTCCGTCCACCTAGCTGCCAAGTTTCTTGTTGTGATTGGCCCAGGATGAACTCGTCACATCCAGCGCAAGTTGAGATATGATGGAGTGCATTTTTGCAAGTTTGAAACTAAACCGTACTCAACTTTATATGCAGACTAAAAAGAAACGGAGGGAGTACATACTGCCCGATACCAACAAGTTAAGCCAGGTACGCACCTGTAGTCATCTGCGCACACCTTTTTGCTTGAAAGTTTGGACAAAAAGTTTAGAGCAGATGTACAGACAGGTCCAAGATCTTCCAGCTGCTACTACTCAGAGCTAGTTGGGTAGCCTCCCTCTAGACCATTGTGGTACTGTACGTGTCAGGCCGACCCCCTACCACCATCACCAGCATTTCCACGCGTGATTCGGTTTACTACTTGATAGGTGACGCGGCTTGCCGCTCGTTACCCGCAAAACGGCAGGCAACCAGATATGATTAACCGTTTTGAAAGATGATAGAGCTAAAGTGGTATGTGTACAAGTGATTTTAGCACACGAATATAGAGTTTCACAAGTCTAAACAATGTAGAAAAAACACCAGCAATCATTTAAAGAGGAATGTGAGAAAGAACACACTATGATAATATTGAGGAGAATAGCCCAAGCAAAGAGCTCGTCACATGTGAATCAAAGCAGGTCTATGTAAGCGGAATAAGGATGAAGTATTTTTAGTAGGTCTCAGAACCACATCTACATCTAACATCTTCAATCAAAGGGCTAAGACTCGTTCTTCAAAATACAAAAAACAAAATACACTGTTTTGCCTTACCTTCCCCAGATATCATGATTTCGTTTCTTTTATGAAGATATCCAAAAGGATACCGCCGACCTTATCCACAGAAGAATTGAAGCATTAATATTGTCAATCATAACAAGGAAAATAACACGACAAAATATATATCATCTGACATCCTTTGCGGTGCTAAAAAATACTCCCTCCATTTCAAAATAAATGATCCAACTTTGTACTAACGTAGTACAAAGTTGGGTCATCTATTTTGGAACGAAGGGAGTAGTATGTAAGCAGGATGGGCATATTGTGCACAAGCAATTAGCATATAAGCTTAGGCGAGTATCACCGATTCAGATTATGTAAAAAGAAGTGGAGCATTGATCAGATAGTATATACACAATTTTATTCTTTTGTAATGAAATGTTTCTTCGACCTACTTTCCTTTTACACCAGTAGAAAAAGGGCCTTTTGTCCCGGTTCTAGAGGGCCTTTAGTCCCGGTTCTAGAACCGGGACTAAAGGGTCGTTACTAAAGGCCCCCCCTCCCCCCCCTTAGTCCCGGTTCTTATACGAACTGGGACTAAAGGCCCTCCACGTGGCTGCTGCCTGGAGGTCCATCTTTAGTCCCGCTTGGTAACACCAACCGGTACTAAAGAATTTTTTTTGAATTTTTTTATTTTTTTTTGAAATATTTTCCCGATTTTCCAATTTCTGAATTATTTTAACCTCTAATCACCCCTCATCACTGCTCAATTTAATCTCTAATCACCCCTCATCATTCCAAATCATCTAACTTCCCGAACGGTCACCCATCCTCCTACTCCCCCAGCCTGAGCACGCTTAACTTCCGGGTTCTACTAGAAGAATGCCCGTGCGTTGCAACGGGGCCACATTAACTTTAAGAGTTCAATATTACGACATTGGCGACCTTTTTTACCATCAAATCCTCACACACACAGACACACACTCTCCCTCCCTCTTCCTCACTCTCTATCCCCCTCTCCCTCTCTCTGTAACACACACACATATCCATCTTATTGGGTACGGGACCATAATCCATCTATTTCACACATACACGCTAGTGCATAACAATATGGATTATGTGTATTATATTTGCCACCAGAACTGAGGGAATTAATTTCATGTAAATCGACCATCCACAGCTCCAAGAATACGCGGACGAGGTGGCTCGGGTCGGCGTTGGCGCTGTCTAGCGCGGGCCACGGGCCCGCTTCGAAGTGCACGTGCAATGCACGTCTTCACAAATATTATAACCAGATGTGAGAAATCACATGCATAGAAAAGACATTCTGATAGCAATCCAAATACCATACTCAATTGAATACCTAACCTGGACAATACTCTTATTTCTATGCGCCAGAAAAAATGGAATAGCAAAACTAAGTATGCCTACATACGCTCAGATTATATATAAGAATCTTGGGTGAACAATTGCAACAAAGCACTAAGCAGCGATAAATTTAAATAAAAAATCCATTAACTATTTAGGCCGCAGGCTTGTTACAACATAGAGAGATAGGAAAATGTCACCTCCAGTAATGTAGCACAAAGGAGTGGAACGAAGCATGAATGAGCGGTTGTCTGTTCTTCTCCGTGTACATGGATCAGCAGTAGAGGCCAAGTATATAAGTACTTGACTGAACTCCACTCTTCGTGTACGGAGAGCCATGTCACCTTCTCACCGCTGCAGCATGGGAGGACGGCTGGTTCACGTGACCCTCCAGCTGGGGGATCCATGGTGGCTGACCGTCGAGCTCGAGGCAGAGAAGTTGAGGGCAGCAGTGGCGAGATCCATGCCGGCCAACCGGGCGAAGAGGAGGTCGTCGGGGAGGGACACATCGGCAAGATCCGGTCACCACGCGACCTGAAGAGCAACAGTGATCTCCACAAGCTGTAGGCCGACGGCGTGCTCCATCCCCTGCGATGGGGTGACCATGGCGGTGGCCACAGCTCCTCATGCTCGCCTCGATCTCGGTGACACACCCTGAGTGTAGGAGGCAGCAACGACCTCGACGAAATCATGGCCTTCATCCCGGAACGCATGAAGGACCTCGGCCCCGTCGCTACTCCTCCCGCCGTAGCCGCACGCGGCAGCGGACCGTGGGTAGGAGGGCAGGCGGCGTCGCCTCGGCTGACGGCAGGGAGCAGCGTTGATTTCGGGTAGGTGGCATCGCGAGGAAGGCCGCGGCCGTGGGGAAGCACCCTGATCATGCTGCCAGGCCAATCCTTCTCCTCCGATCCCCTATCCCCGAAGAATGCGCCGCCGCCCCGGTCGTGTTGTTTCCATATGCCATTTTTTCCTGTACCTAAACAAACGCGGGCGAGCGGATGGCAGAGTTTTGGTCCGCCCTCTAAAGCCCTAAATAAATAGATTCAATCATGTGACTCTAATTACTTCGGATTGTTATGTGCACACTAAGCGGGGTGCAGTTAGGAAAGAAAATGTTTTCTAATTAAAGTGATTTAGTGATTTAAGGTAAGGTTAATTAATTTAGATTTGATTTTTAGTGATTGTTAGTAAAGTATGATGCGTCTTTAAAATCTTTTATTTGTTTCCTTAAAATCTATTATTTGTTTCCTAAAGAAATTTGCAATAATGGAAGGTATCGGTTGATTTGGATAAGTTAGTAAATTTAGATCCGTGATTGCGTGCACGTTTGGAAAGTGCTGATTTGCAAGGAAAGAGCTGAGGGGTAAATAAACCGGTGAATAAGAAACCAGCATCGAAAAAAATCTACGACGGTTAACCTACGAAAAAAACCCGGACGAAAGTGGTGGGATGAAAAAAACCCTGGAAGCGAGACTACCAACTGCTCCATTAGGAGTAGAGATTCTCCCTCGTTTCCAAGTCTGTACTTGTTGTTTTCCTGACAATAGTAAGATGTCAATCCTATTAACCCTCAGGAGTTTAGCTTGAGCAAGAAGTCACACATTTCACTGTTTGAGTTTGAAACTATTGTTCTAAAAAACAATAATTATTTAGTAACACTAATATTTCTTGAATAAGTAATTTGACCATTGTTTGACCACAGTTTGACCAGATTTGACCAAAATTCAAAAAAACTGAAATAATTATTTAGTAACACTAATATTCTTGAATAATTATTTAGTAACACTAATACTTCTTGAATAAGTAGTTTGACCAGATTTAACGAAAATTTTAAAAAAACTGAAATTTGAGCATAACTTTTTTTTCCTTTTGGAATTTGAGGATTCTAAAAATTTGCAAACAGGCCGTAGGCGGTCAAAATCGGATGCAGATTTTCGTGCTGAACATTTTGATATATTATACGTTTTTTTTCTCACATCGTATGCAAAAGTTATAGCCGTTTTACATTTTCCCTACACTTTTTGCAAAACATGTCCAAATTTAAGTTTTTAAATTTTCCTAACTAGTAGATGTGGTAACATAACTACATCTCGAAGGATTTTAACTTTTGAAGTTTTATCATTTTCTTTTGCTTTTTACAAAACTGAAAAGGCGATAAGGGGGGGTAGGATTTGAAAATTGCACCATTAGTATCGGTTCGTGGCTTAACCCCATTAGTACCGGTTCGTGGCATGAACCGGTACGTGCCACGAACCGGTACTAATGGGCATCGCACCCTTTAGTACCAGTTCGTGGCACCAACCGGGACTAAAGGTCCCATTTGAACCGGGAGTAATGCCTGTACGGTGCCCTCGCCGCTCGAATTGGGACTAATGCTCACATTAGTCCCGGTTCGTAATGCAACCGGTATTAATGCTCTTTTCTGGTCGAACCAAAGCCCCTTTTTCTACTAGTGTTAGGTAAAACGAGCTCAACAATACAACTAATTGTGCCTTTGTTTTGCCTGCAAGGAGAAGTACTGAATAGAAAAATACAACTGGTCTACTTTCCTTTGATCTACAACAATACAACCAATCTACAAATCATATATGAGAATGGTACATCTCTATCTTGCAGCGCTTCTTAAAATTGTAAGAGCAATGGTGGCTTTTCTTCTCTACAAAATTAAATCACGGTCATGTAGAACCCATAACACAATGAAGAACCCAACAGATCTCTGTAGGTGTATACACCAACAAATATCAACTTGGTCATAGGACACCACAATCTATAATCTTATATTCAAGAAAAATTGTATCCCCCAAGCAACACATGAATAAATAGTTACCAACGGAAAAAGATAGACACTTAGAAAACATTCATGACCCGAAGCACATTAATTTTTACCTAATAATAAAAGAAGGAAACTTTCATAGTTCTTCATATGTCTTGTCTAAGTCGATCGTTTTTTTACTTATAATAAAGTTTGGTTTGGTCGGTTCGATTGTGTCGTGCACACCAGAGACATATCTGTTGTGTCCGCTTCGTACGTTGCCCTCAGCCCACACGTACGTGAACCACCACGTTGCTCGCCTGGATATTATTTTTGGACTTGATTGGATTTTTTTTTGGAAAGAATATACCTGTCCGGTTGTTTTTTTTCCATGACCCCTCACAACACGGTCCATCAGTTGGAATCGAACACAACATCCGTCGCCCCTTTCCCTGTCATCTCCCATAAATATCGGCTCCTGAGAGAGAGAGAGAGAGAGAGAAGAGGTGGGGAAGGGTGGATCCGTGGAGCGGAGGAGCAGCCGAATCGTGCGCAAGCGAGGCCGATCCCACGCGGCGATTCATCCGGGTACGAAACTATGGGTTGGTCTATGCCGAGGCCGAGGCGGACGGCATAGAAGCCACCGAGGAGGTTGACGTGCTCATGCGGCAGTGGCAGCCAGTGCGTGTGCGGCGTTGACAACTAAGGCACACAACGGCGGGGCCAGCTAGGGTATGCGGAAGCGGAGCCAGCTAAGACGTGTGGCGGCTGCATCGATTTAGGTGCGGCGGGCGGCGGATTGGCGCCACAGCCGGCCGATCAGACTCACAATTGATGGAGAGGTTGATGCGGCCGATGAGCTGGAGGCTGTGATGGTGGGGCGTTGCAGAGGTGGGCAAGTGCGGCCGGACGGGATCGTCTTGGTCGACCAGGTTGTTCCGCCCAGGCTGCCCACCGGACTTCAATTCCCTACCGCTGTCAAGCTATAGATTGAGCTTCTACTAGTAAAAAAAAGGGTCAAATGTGAGACACATTAGTCCTGGTTTGTAACCGAACCGGCACTAATGTGTCCATTAGTGCCGGTTCTAACGGCTAGGCGGGAGGAACTCTTTAGTACCGGTTCGTGGCGAACCTTTAGCACCGGTTCGTGCCACGAACCGGTACTAAAGAGTGTGGTGGAAGGATGTTGTCAGAGTGGGGCCCCTCCAGCACCTTTAGTACCGATTCGTGACACTAACCGGTACTAAATGTCGTCCTATATAAACCCTTCGTCCACCCACACTCTGTTCTCCCCCCTTTTCCCTCTCCCTTTCCTCTGTTCTTCCCTTCTCCTCTCGAGTTCATCACAAATTTTGCCCAAAATTTGTCAAGATTTGCAGGCCCCCATCCATTCAAATGATCACAAAGGTTAGCAACTTTGTCCTTTCATCTCTTATTGCTAGATTAGCTCTTGCATTGGTTTATATAGTGATTAATTGTGGGTTTTAGTAATTTGGGAGGAATTATATGTAGTATTTGATTTATATGGAATTTGAGGTCAAAATAACACTTAGTTTGCATATGTTGGTGTGGTTTACTTAGTGCCTTCTAAATCTCCGTCGTAACCACCGTCGATCGCCCGGACCGTCCCGTCGCCGGCACCACCTTGTGGTGAGCCTCTTGTTCATGAAATTTTATATAAAAAATTGATGTTTGTGTGATTTGGATATATAGTTACTCGTATAATTATCTTACCCGTACGTTGTTTGTTATACATAGTGCCATGGTTTTGATATCCGTCCCCGTCGGCCCTCGTCCTTGTTATGATTCGGATGTGGTATATTCTCTTTTAAAACTATTTGTTGCATTTCGTGTTTATGACAAATTATGCCCATCAAGTTGACATAGATATTTTTATCTAGGAGGTATGTGAACCGGAAATTCCAACCAACCCTATTGTCGAGAGGTTAAATTTAGTTGAAAGAGAAAACGAGTATTTGAAAGAAAAATTGAAAAGAATTGAGGGGGAGAAGATGGAATTGGAGTTGCATGTTGCCGATGTCGTCGATGATCACAAGATCAAGATGGAGAAAATGCGCTTGAAGATTAGAAAGATTAGAAAATATGCCATTGATAGTGAGGCTTGGTATCATTATGCTGTTGGATCAATTGTTACCTTAGTTGCGATCTTGATCGCATTTGTTGTTGCATTTAAATGCTTTAGCTAGAGAGTTATTTTTTTGTTGCATTTAAGTGTTGTATGAACTTTATGAATTGTATTAATTTGGTGTTTTCGGTGCTGTGTATTGAAGATGAGCCGGCAATGGATGTACGATGACCGATGTTCTCCCGAGTTCATTAATGGCGTGCATACTTTTCAGCTTGCGGCCGAGGCAAACAAGCGGGCGAATGGTTTTATGCCTTGTCCATGTGCTGGCTGTAAGAATGGTCACAATTACTCTACGTTAAGAACCATTACGTCCACCTGTTTGAGTCCGGTTTCATGCCCCACTATAATGTTTGGACCAAGCACGGAGAAAGAGGGGTTATGATGGAAGACAATGAAGAAGAAGAGGAAGACGATAGCTATCCTGGCCATGGGTTCCCTGAATACGATGATACAACAATGGGGGAAGAAGCTGAGCCGGTAATGCGAGAAGAAGTTGAGCCGGCAATGCGGGAAGAAGCTGAAGAAGAGGCATCAGATGAGCCCGTTGATGATCTAGGTCGGGCCATTGCCGATGCAAAGAGAAACTGCGCAAGCGATTTGGAGAAGAAGAAGTTGCAGCGCATGTTAGAGGATCACAAAAAATTGTTGTACCCGAATTGCGAAGGTGACAAGAAAAAGCTGGGCACCATACTGGAATTGCTGCAATGGAAGGCAGAGAATGGTGTATCTGACAATGGATTTGGAAAGTTGCTGGTAATGATAAAGGATATGCTTCCAAAGGACAACGAAATGCCCGAGAGTACGTACGAAGCAAAGAAGGCTGTCTGCCCTCTAGGGTTAGAGGTGCAGAAGATACATGCATGCCCTAATGACTGCATCCTGTACCGCGGTGAGTACGAGGATTTGAATGCTTGCCCGGTATGCGGTGCATTGCGCTATAATATCAGCCGCGATGACCCCGGTGATGTCGAGGGCGAGCGCCCCTGGAAGAAGATTCCTGCCAAGGTGATGTGGTATGCTCCTATAATACCATGTTTGAAACGTTTGTTCCAAAACAAAGAGCATGCCAAGGCGATGCGATGGCACAGAGAAGACCGTAAGAAAGACGGAAAGTTGAGACCACCCACTGACGGGTCGCAGTGGAGAAAAATCGAAAGAAAGTACGGGAAGGAGTTTGCAGATGACGCAAGGAACGTATGGTTTGGTCTAAGCGCAGATGGTATTAATCCTTTTAGGGAGCAAAGCAGCAACCATAGCACCTGGCCTGTGACTCTATGTTTGTATAACCTTCCTCCTTGGTTGTGCATGAAGCGGAAGTTCATTATGATGCCAGTGCTCATCCAAGGGCCTAAGCAACCCGGCAACGACATTGATGTGTACCTTAGGCCATTAGTTGAAGAACTCTTACAACTGTGGAATGGAACAGGTGTACGTGCGTGGGATGAGCACAAACAAGAAGAATTTGACCTAAAGGCGTTGCTATTCGTGACCATCAATGATTGGCCTGCTCTCAGTAACCTTTCAGGACAGACAAACAAGGGATACCGCGCATGCATGCACTGTTTGGATGATACCGACAGTATATATTTGGACAATTGTAGGAAGAATGTGTACCTGGGACATCGTCGATTTCTTCCGAGCAGGCATCCCGTAAGAAAGAAAGGCAAGCATTTCAAAGGCGAGGCGGATCACCGGACGAAGCCTCGCCACCGTACTGGAGCTGATGTACATGATATGGTCAAGGATTTGAAGGTAGTCTTTGGAAAGGGTCCTGGTGGACAACCTGTTCCGAATGACGCTGACGGACGCGCACCCATGTGGAAGAAGAAATCTATATTTTGGGACCTGCCCTATTGGAAAGACCTAGAGGTCCGCTCCGCAATCGACATGATGCACGTGATGAAGAATCTTTGTGTGACCCTGCTTGGCTTCTTGGGCGTGTATGGGAAGACAAAAGATACACCTGAGGCACGGGAGGACCAGCAACATATGCACGGAAAATACGGCATACATTAGGGTCATGCAAGCTACGCTCTTACCAAAGAAGAGAAGGAAATCTTCTTTGAATGCCTGCTCAGTATTAAGGTACCGTCTGGATTCTCGTCGAATATAAAGGGAATAATAAACATGGCAGAGAAAAAGTTCCAGAACCTAAAGTCTCATGACTGCCACGTGATTATGACGCAACTGCTTCCGGTTGCATTGAGGGGGCTTCTACCAGAAAACGTTCGATTAGCCATTGTGAAGCTATGTGCATTCCTCAATGCAATCCCTCAGAAGGTAATCGATCCAGAAATCATACCAAGGTTAGAGAATGATTTGGTGCAATGTCTTGTCAGTTTCGAGTTGGTGTTCCCACCATCCTTCTTCAACATCATGACGCACGTCCTAGTTCACCTATGCGAAGAGATTAACATTTTGGGTCGTGTATTTCTACATAATATGTTCCCCTTAGAGAGGTTCATGGGAGTCTTAAAGAAATATGTTCATAACCGTGCTAGGACAGAAGGAAGCATCTCCAAGGGCCATGAAAATGAGGAGGTCATTGAGTTTTGTATTGACTTTATTCCTGACCTTAAGCCGATTGGTGTTCCTGAATCGCGGCATAAGGGCAGACTGGATGAAAAAGGCACGCTAGGAGGGGATCAAATAATATGTATGGACGGACATTCTCTCAGTGAAGCACACTACACACTTCTATAGAATTCCTCCTTGGTGGCTCCGTATATGGACGAACACAAGAATTTGCTACGCTCCAAACACCCGGAGTGGTCTGATGACTGGATTACACGTGAACAAACCAGGAGTTTCGCCAGCTGGTTGCAGACACGTACCATGCATGACGCCTCTATTGAAGATGACCTGTACTTGCTGTCCCAGTTACCATCTTCGAATATAATGACTTTCAAAGGGTACGAGATAAATGGTAATACATTTTACACGATCGACCAAGATAAGAAGAGCACCAACCAAAACAGTGGTGTCCGCTTTGATGCAGAAACCAAGATGGGAAAGGAAACATATTATGGTTATATACATGACATATGGGAACTTGACTATAGACGTGGTTTGAAGGTCCCTTTGTTTCGGTGCAAATGGGTCAATATGACACGAGGCGGGGTAACGGAAGACCCGCAGTACGGAATGACAACAGTGGATCTCAACAATCTTGCGTATGCAGACGAACCATTCGTCCTAGCCAATGATGTGGCACAGGTTTTCTATGTGAAGGACATGTCTACCAAGCCGAGAAAAAGAAAAGATAAGGAAGCGAATGCATCATACGATGAGCCAAAGCAGCACATAGTTCTTTCTGGGAAGAGAAACATCGTGGGAGTGGATGACAAGACAGACATGTCAGGAGATTATGAAAAGTTTGATGAAATTGCTCCATTCACAGTGAATATTGACCCGAGCATCCCGTTAAATGATGAAGATTTTCCATGGTTACGACGCAAAGGGACACACACGAAGAAAAAGTTTCACACCCAAAGATCTGGGATGTGATCGGCTTCACTATATATCATCACTTTCTTCTGTGTTTCACACCCAGGAGGGAATCTCTGTAATAGTTATGGTAGTTATGTGTTTTGGCATTTGAAACGCGAAGAAATTTTATGTGCAAACAAACTCTTTCATGCATTTACTAATTTTTTCAGCTAAATGACCCTGAAATTGAAAAGCACTTCAAATGAACTCAGAAAAGGTTGAAAGTTGGCATGGTATCATAATTTCACCCACATAGAATGTGCAAAAAAGTAGAGAGGGTTACCGCAAAAACTGGATGCACTTCGTGTACAAAATGGACAATCTCTTTCGAAGTATCAGGGTTTCGGACGAAAACTCATCTGTTACAAAGGCATTTCATTTTTTAAATAACCTAAGCATTACCAAATTGAATATAATGATAAAACACACTAATATTAAACATAAGAAAAAAGAATCACTGAAAAATCTATTTTCAAAGTTAAGTTATATTATTCACAAACTAGTGATTCACACAAATTTCAAATAATTCAAAATTTAAACTATTCAAATTTGAAAACTACGGGCACTAACAGAAAGTTTGTAATTTTTTGTACCTAAAGCAAAAGTATTCACAAAGAAACTCTAAATACAGAAAAAAAACAACTCAAAAATAAATAAAACAAAAATAAATAAAGCAAAAAAAAAATAAGAAAATAAAAAAGCCCGCCTACTAGGCCAGAGCGGTCTGCATACGACTAGAAACCCAACGTGTTGTTGGGCCAGGATGCAGGCCCGCAAAGGCCCAGTAGGCCCACAGGGCAGCACAGAACATGTAGGCCCAGTAGGCCTGCTTTGGAGAGGAGTTCGAGAGAGCTACCACACGGGGGCTTATAAACCAGTGCGGACGCCCCTCGGCTAGCGAGGTGGGACTAAACTTGCCGCACCGCACCTGCGCCAGCGCACCCCCTTTAGTACCGGGTCATGGCACCAACCGGTACTAAAGGGGCAGCCTTTAGTACCGGTTGTAGCCACCACCCGGTACTAAAGGGGGTCGCTTCCCGCCGCTTGGGCTGGCCAAAATTGACCTTTAGTACCCGTTGGTGGCTCCAACCGGTACTAAAGGCCCATCCTATATAAAAAAACACTTCAAAAAATTCAGTTTCTCATCTGCTTCTTCTCCTCTACCTCGTCGCCCACCGCCCCCATTTCCATATCCCTCGTCGCCGCCCCCGTCGCCGCCCCGTCGCCGCCCCGGCCGTCCCCGTCCCCGTCGTCCCCGTCGTCACCGCCGCCCCATCCCGGCCCTCCCGCGTCGTCCCCGGCCGCCACGTCCCCGTCCCCATCGTCGCCGCACCATCCCCGTCCCCGTCTTCGCCGCCCCGTCCCTGTCCCCGTCGTCGCCACCCGTCGCCGCCCCCCGTCACCTCTCGCCTCGCCGGTGAGCACACACACACACACTTTGTTTTTCTGTTTTTTAGTTACATATTTTTTCTTCTTCTGTTTTTAGTTATAGAAATATTTATAGAAATGTTAGAAATTTGTCTGTTTTTTAGTTACAGAAATAGTTATAAAAAAGTTAGAAAATTTTCTTTTTTTAGTTATAGAAATATTAGAAATGTTATACAAATGTTAGTTATATAGAAATGTTATAATTTTTTTTGTTTTTTAGTTATAGAAATATTAGAAATGTTATAGAAATGTTAGTTATATAGCATTGATAGAAATGTTATAGAAATGTTAGTTATATAGAAATGTTAGAAATTTTAGTTATCAAAATCCAATCATTAAAAAATGTTACTTTTTGCGGGCATATAGTATTTGTTCTCGACGATGCCCGGCCCGCATCCTCGCCGTCGACCCTTCCGCGATGATGTCCGGCTGACCCATGTCCGGGACTGGGCTCCGCCGGGCTGGCACTGGGAGGTGCTGCCTGGAGGGGCGCGCCTCTTGATGAGGAACCCGGCACCGGGTCCCGTCGTCGACCCTGATCTCCTTTGGTGGCGTCCGCGTGGGCCACTTTCGGTGCGGAGGGAGCCGGCCCCGCCGGAGGTGGTACGTCGCCGTGTCAGGGAGGAGGACGAGCACGTCTATCGCTACATGGTTGCGTTAGAGGGCAGCAGGTTCTCCAATACCTGGCAGGTTCTTCAGGGATCTCACTTGAGCTATGATCCTGTGAGGGTTCCTTCTCTTTGGGTGTCCAGCGCCCGCGCCGCAAGAACCGCGAGTGGCCTAGATTCTTATGTAGTATTCGATCTTTATTAGCTACCTAGCCAGTGATGTATTCGATATATAATATTCGAGATGATGTATTCGAGATTATATATTATTCGAGACGATGTATTCGAGATTATATCTATTATTCGAGACGATGTATTCGAGATTATATCTATTATTCGAGACGAAGTAATTTGAATACTAAATTGTTTTATTTATCTTTTGGATTAGTTAAATAAAAGCTATGGCGGACAATACCGGCAGAGAGGGAGAAGAGACCCTGTTCGATATCATACGCCATCCTCGCGGGCCAGATGATGATCAGAATGAAGAAGATTATGACGGCTCCGAATATCTAAACAACACCGGGGAGGGTGATATGATATTCAATCGCGACGACCGAATTGATGAAGTCATGAACTATGATTATGATGATGACGAAGAAAATGTTGATCTTGAAACAACAAAGACCGGCGAGGTATATTTATATAAGCAGGCATCTGGTGATCATCACATGTTTTAAATGACTTGAAGATATATTAACGAATCGATCTTTCTTCTTTCAGCCATCCGGATCGAGCAAATCTTCAGGCAGCAGGACAGTACGAGGCCCGAACAAAAAGTTGAAAGAGGGCGTAAAGTACATTATCGAGGCCATCAAACCTAATGGCAAACCATTAGCACCTAAGAAGACTACGGACAAGTTCATTCGTCAGTGCAGAGTTCTTGTGAAGGACCAACTCCCGATCTCCCTTCAAGAATGGAGAGAGCCAGCAAAGCCACATCCAGATCTTACTTTTGTCGATGACAGACAAAAACTTCTGCTTTGGGAAACTCTCATGGAACATTTCACCCTACCAGATCATTTCACAGATGCAGATGTGGAGAAAGTCAAGGACGCTGCTTTTAGGAAGATGGTGGTTGCATTCAACAACCACAAGAAACGTGTATGGGCCAACTACATCAAGGGAGGAAGGAAGACTCCAGTATTCAAGGGAACACTAGAGAAGCAAAGTGCTCATTGGGCCGATTTCGTGAAATTCAAGGAATCAGAATTATCTAAGGAACGATCAAGAATAAACAAGGCCAATGCCGCAAAAAAGGATAAGTTCCATAAGCTGGGGCCAGGTGGCTACACGGTGGCAATGCCTAAGTGGGATAAGTCTGAGAAAGAGATGGAGGATGCAGGTGTCACTCCGGTTACTAGGAGCTGCCCCCCCCCCCCAGGTGCAGGACTTGGTTCTATGCGCATGGGGGGGAGTTGGACCCGAAGACAGGTGAAGTTTTGAAGAAGGCATGTCTGGACGGAGTCGAAGATAAGATACTTGTTGCAATAGAAGAGGCTCGAACAGGGGTGTTCGAGCCCAACAGAGAGAACGACGAGCTTACGCGTGCCCTGGGAAATCCTGAACACCGGGAAGAACACGAGGCAAGGGCGTTATTCCGTGGTATGAGGGGTTTTTGGACTGGAACGCCGACTACAGAAAGCATGCGAGAAAGAAGATTGCGGAGGAGAAGAAGAGGAAGATGGAGGAGGAGCAGAGGAAGTAGGACGCGGAACGCCTTCAAGGCCTAGAAGCAAGGCACGCGGACTTAGCACTCAAATTCCAGCAGCAGCAGCAGATCGACTCACTTAGCCAGGAAAGGGGGTCTCAGCAGCGGCAGCAGCAAGCGGATGATCATCCAGCATTGGATAGCACCGTCCCATCCATGCCGAGAAGCAGCGTTGGTTCCGCCCCGGGCGATGCACTGCTCGATACATACCCTGTGGATGACATTATAGAGAACACTAACTTTGAGCTACACTTCAAAATTAAGAACATATCCATGAAGGTGGCTGACGCAGTTTCTTTTACAATTACCCCCGAAGCAACCTTCCATTGCAACCCGATTCCAGCGGGCTATGCTCGTGTCTTGGTTGATGAGGTGGTGGACCAATATTCGGGGCTAGAGCTTGACATTCCTGGAGGTGACGAGGAGCACACACTGGGAGAGGCCAAACATCGTATCATCCTATGGAGAAAGGATTGCATCATCTTTCGAAGGCCACCGACACCTCGTCGAAGTCCGCCACCAAGTCACTAGACTCCCGCTCCTCCTCCAAGTCCGGCACAACAACTTCAGGCCACTCCTCCTCCAAGTCTGGCACAACTTCAGGACACTCCTCCTCCAAGTCCGGCACCGCTTCAGGCCACTCCTCCTCCTCCAACTCAACCACGTCAGTCGTCTCCGTTGCCTCAGCAATCAGGGAAGAGAGCCGCCGCAGCTATGGTGCGTAGCGGTACAAGTCGAGGTAGTACGGGAGGTACAGGCGGAGGCAAGTGATTTCAATATGGTCCAAGCCTCGCGCCTCTTCCGGCCTTACGACAAGTCCGTGGAGGAAAACGCAGCCATAGTGAAGGCCCATGTGGAAGCCCATTTTGCACCGAAACCGGCACCGCCGCCAAGGGAGAAAGTGCCCGAGGAAAAGATTGACCACTTCATTCGTATGGCTAAACCACCAGCTCCCAAGCCTGTTGACACAGACTATGAGTGCCACATCAGGAAGTTAAATCGAGCACGTCTACAGAAGGAGGCGAGCTCGAGCTCGAGCAAACAACAAGCAGCTGTCAAAAACTGCAGGAAAACCGTTCCCCAGCTGGGAGAACAGGCGGCGCAATCGATCCCCCCGCTTGTTGTGCCAACAACACATAAGAGTACGCACGCCCAATATTATTGTGGGCAAACCGTTAACGTTCCCGGGCAGGGCGATGTGGTAATAACCTAGGAGCATATAATGCAGGCTGATATGCTCAAGATCACTGTTGGACAACTCCTCGAAATCGAGCCCATGTTTCCGCTTAGAGAGGAGGAAATAAAACGGAAATATGTCCGGGGGCCAACCTTTGGTCGAGCCAGACGAGGTCAAGAAGTTCCCAACGAGAATGTATGAATTGCATCAATGGTACATGAACATTACCAAGATTTCCAATCGAGAGTCCCTCATGGTGAATGTCAAGAAGGATCATTACTACCATGAGAAAGCTGTGGCCGTTGAGTATTCTGAACTGTTTCAATTATACAATCAAGACGCACTCGACAAATCTATCGTCAGTTGCTATTGTCTGTAAGTGATTTCTTTCTGTAATTTAAGTCTCAAGCTAGCTGTAGTGATCATTTTGATCAATCATTACCTGTAATTATCCTCACTATATTCTTTTCTGTGGTATTATGCAGGATGAAGATGTATGAAATGAAAAAAGGTGGACGCTATGGCATTGGTTTCATTGACCCAAATACCGTTAATGAATACACATGGCAATTAGATGCATATTATGAAAAAAGTGTAGAGGAAAGCATGTTAGAGTTCTTGAAGAGCCTCAAATACAATGAAGATATACTACTTCCTTACAACTTCCAGTGAGTCACACTGTCTTGTACTACAAATTCTGTTTTTGCCTACTAGCTAGCTACATGTTATTGCTTACATATGCCCGCTTAATTAAGACATGCAAACATGTGTGCATGCAGATTTCACTGGATCTTGTGTATCATTAAAGTTGATGAAGGAACAGTTGAAGTACCAGACTCACTACTCAAAAAAAAACTGACTACAACATCTTGTTTGGGATAGTCAACAGGTAATTTCAATCATTATTAACTATATATCTCGGCCTATTTAGTTCGTCATTTCCTGATATGAACTATTTAATAACCCCTTTATTCATTTTCTTTGTCGGCGGGCAGGGCTTGGGCAAGGTTCATCAGCGTCACTCCAGGCCAATGGAAACGAAAGCTGAAATGGTATCGACCCAAGGTAAGTAATTAAGTAGTACTAGCTAGCTAGCTAGCTGCCATCTCTTTAATTATCATGCTTGATTAATTATTATCTGATCAAATTCCATTCTCGTCAAGGCTCTTGAGCGGGCGCAGGGGACTGATCTGTGTGCATACCGCGTTTGCGAGAACATTCCCGGCGTCCGAAAGGAGCAGATCTCAAAGATAGGAATGGGTACATTTGTGAGAACACTATTCACAATTTTTACACCACTATTGATATCTAGTCACACAACTAATACACATGCATATTGATCTCCTTCTTAACAGTTCACACAGGTGCGGGAGAGGCTTCTACCAACGGAGCACGTACAAGCACTTCAAGAGGAAATAGCGGGATTTTGCTCGACCAGGTCATAGATCCGAACGGAGAATACCATTACCCGCTACCGCCCCCATGAACCACTTCCAATTGTCATCGTGCTCCGAAGGCACCAATTAGGCTAATGCCACTGGCTCCGAAGGCAACATGTAGGAGAAATTGTATATAGCTAGCTAATTGTATATATATATGTGTGTGTGTATGTGTGTGAATTAATATGGTGGTTTTTGAGACATTTGATGATATATATATATGATCGGTTCTACTAGAAATTCTATTTATATATATGCATAACGTGTACAATGTGTAGTATCGTAAAATACCAGCAAACGAAAAAGAATTAAATGGAAAACACAAAATTAAATGAAAAAGAAATCATAAACCCAAAACCCCCCCAACCTTTTAATACCGGTTGGTGTCACCAACCGGTAGTAAAGGGCTCCCTGCCGCCGGAGCTGGCTCGTGCCACGTGGTTGCCCTTTAGCACCGGTTCGTGCTGAACCGGTACTAAAGGGGGGGGGCCTTTAGTCCCCACACATCAGTGCCGGTTATAGAACCGGCACTAAAGGTCCTTACGAACGGGTGCTATAGCCCTGTTCTGCACTAGTGTTCGCCTGGACACATCTATCGATGCGAAACTGTGTTTCCTCCTACGGCCATCTGTTCCGCTTAGCGTTTCCTCTGTTTCTTAGAGGAGAAGGCCTCCGAGGAGGTTCATGGAAGCACGGAAGTGTTCAAATGAGATTAGGTAACAAGCATGCTTTCCTATTTCCCATCTGATGTAGAAATATGGTGCGTATGTATGGCTGTGCTGGCTTTTGATTTCCCCCCCCCCCTATGCATTGACTTGATCAAGTATATAGCTAGCCGGATGAGCACAGATGACCAATGATGCAGTGACAGAAGAATTTATATCTAGACTAAACCCCACAGTGGGAATTTCCATAAGATATACAATTTCGATGCTCATGGTTTCTTCAGCATATATAGTCTCTACTATGTAATTCTCTGTGCAACCAAGTTAACTGTGCAAGAGCCATTAAATATATCCTTAGACTTGCATAGAAATAATTGTTTTTTAACTATTGTTTGGTGATTGTGTCTCTCCCAGCCAATTTCTAGAAGATTTAAATACCTTTTACTATTCTGGATGCAGTAGACTATCCTGCCTTTTTGTAATTGTAGAATTACTAAGTTTCATGTTGACTAGGGACCAATTCCGGATGCTTGCAAATTGTTAGAATTTCATCGCTCTTCATTTTATCCAGCATTTGTTGTGTCCTGTAGCTTTCATATAGCTTTCTGGCTATAAACTACATGCACCTAGCAGTAAGTTATTTCTTTAGAACTACATGCAT